>NW_006408593.1:14694670-14725978 GCF_000296735.1 Chrysochloris asiatica | reverse complement strand
CAATGGCCTATGACCGCTATGTGGCCATCTGTAAACCCTTACACTACACAACCATCATGAGCAGGCCTCTATGTACTTTTCTGGTGGGGATGGCTGGGGTTTTGGGGTTTATTCATGGAGGAATCCAGCTTTTGTTCATGGTTCAATTACCATTTTGTGGCCCCAATGTCATTGACCATTTTATGTGTGATTTGATACCCCTCCTGAGGTTGGCCTGCACAGACACTCACATTTTGGGGCCCCTAATTGCTGCCAATAGTGGATCACTATGTTTGCTCATTTTTTTAATGCTCGTCACTTCCTATATCATTATCCTGCACTCCCTAAGGAGTTACAGTGCTGAAGGGCGCCGTAAAGCCCTCTCTACGTGTGCCTCTCATGTCATGGTTGTCATCTTATTCTTTGTACCTTGTTCATTCCTGTATCTGAGACCCATGACTTCCTTCTCTGCTGACAAAGCAGTGACTGTATTTTGCACCCTAATAACTCCTATGTTGAACCCTTTAATCTACACCTTGAGAAACGCAGAAGTAAAAAATGCCATGAAGAAGCTCTGGGATCAAGTAATGCAAATCAGCAAAAGATAGATCTTACTATTAAAGTATTTAGATAAATAATTCTTGATTAAATTTGAGACATTCACTTATCCTGTCTGGATCAATTTGCTTTAGGAGCTCACATGTTGTAGACAGGGCTGACCAATTAGCCAAACTAGGTACAGTTCCTAGAGCTCAAGATACGCTGCAATAGTTTTCAAAAGTGAAAAGAATATAAATCAACTTAAATTATATCATCTGTACAGTAATGGATTAACATAAATCCACAGTTTTCACATTTTTATGGAATAAGATGCCTTTATAGACAAAAGTTTATAGGGTCCACAAAAGTCATAATGAGGAACTGATTGTAGGTAAAACATTATCATCAACAACATACTTGAATAATTTTCTACATAACTGCACTTAGAGTGGAGTTTTATTTTACAACAGGAAAAATAATATATCTGAAAGGAGTTTAGCATCAAAGGGAGTCTCCAAGAATCCCTTCCAACAAAATGTACCTTCTTTCAAATTTTACCTGATTAAGTATGACAGATAAAAATGTTCTCCCACCACAGAAACAGAAAGCATTTCAGATACCATAAAACCAAGAAGAGCGCATTTACATGCAAAAATACTTTTTCAAATGAACATTTCAAGAATTTCCTGTAGTCTACAATTATCTACAGAAATTATGGAAGCAGAATTGACTAGAGAAACAGAAATATAATCAATAAAGCCTTTAGAGTTAAGGCAGATGTACTGCAATATCTGCACAGTAATGTCTAATTTTGGACACAAAGGAAAAATAGATTATGAAAACAAAGCAGCTATTATAGGAAATTAGCAGTGATGTAAGAAGAAATTTTGGTCCTGCAACTAGAGTATAGTAATCCCAGGTCTGAATTACAAAATAGAATCCATACCATGAACATAATAAATTAGTGAGAATTTTGGAAATAGTCAGATGCTTTCAAGTCAGAGAAGAATTTTTGCTGAAATAGGTATGATTTCTCATGTGATCTCTGGCAGTAATTAATTTGCCTTGGAAATGATAGCAAATTGTTGCACGGTAATTATTCTTCATTTGTAAAAGGCAATTATATTACATACTTCCTTAAGTATAAGAAGTTAACGATTTCAAGTAGAAGAATGACTCAGGTCAAAAATAGTGGAAGTTGCTCCAATTGGGAATGCAGTCTTTGGAAATGTCCCCCAAGGGCATGTGGTACATCTCTGTCTGTTTCTGACAGAGGGGTCCAGGTGCACCATGAACAGTCCTTTGCTGGCCATGACCATGGTAGCAGTAAATGTCTGTACCAGTCTCATTTTCACTTAAAATATGTCATAAATGTCTTCCATTTGCTAACAGGGACAACATCAGGCTGGATGATTACCTCAGCCACCATATCTTTATCAATTTGATGTACTGCCATAGCTTATGTGTTGCTTACTGCTGGAAGCTATGCCACCACTATTTCAAACACCAGTAGGGTTACCAGAGAGGCTTCCAGAGACTAAGACAAATTAAGAAAAAGGGCCTGATGATCAGTTTCTAAATATCAGTTAATGAAAGCCCAATGGCTCTCAATAGAATATTGGTTGATAGAGCACTAGAACATAAGCCCTCTGTTTTAGAAGGCTCCCAGATACAGTGACAACAAGGAACTTGAGCATGGCAACAGTTGTAAAGATGGTGCAGGACCAGGCAATGGTTCATTCTGTTGCACATAGAATCATCATGAGTCATCATTGACTCAGCAATAACATCAACCATTATCTCAGCAAGGACTCCTAAAAGGTCCTATCACTAATTCACTATTCTGGGATAAAAATGGTCTTAAGCATCTTTGTAGTTATAAGTGAGGGTACAGGAAGCACAGACTATGACATGCTTGGAGCAGAAATCATTTCAAAACTATGCTACCTAATGATGCATCCTGACATGTTCTGGCCCTCTGGAACAATGAAAAGGGAGAGCCCAGTGCCAGGGAACAGAAGACATACCTCTATAAAAAGATTGTGATTTCTGGAGAAGCTCAGAAGAATGCTTTCAGGAGAAGATTTCTTACTCAGGCGTTTGACAGTGGTAACCAACATTTCCCATGTTCTCCAAGACTTCAATTGAGTCAGAGCTCATAGACAGTGCCTTTAAAAAACAGATGTTTTTGTGGACTTTCTGGGTGGTTGTGTGAATCCCTGAAGTTATTGTCCTGAGATAATCTTTAAATGTTAAGCCAAATTTATCCCCTGAAATCTTCTTAAACCCGAACAAGACTTTAGATTAGTGGTGGTGGTGGTGGTGGTCGGTTCTGGCTCACAGTGACACTGTATATGGTTTCTGAGGCTGTAAATCTTTATGGGAGCAGAAAGCCTCATCTTTTTCCAGCAGAGTTAACTGCTATTTTCAAACTAGTGACCTTGCAGTTAGCAGTGTAGTTTGTAATTCACTAGGCTTAGTAATTAAAAAACAAAAAGGTCTGCCTTGAGCATTGTGCTCTTTAGATAACTGTCTATGTGAGACAACCTTGACAGCAGCAATTTAAAAGATTAAACAGGAACCTTCTAGGCATTGAATTTATATGAATGTGGAAGGTGAATGTAATAAATGTCACATCATATTGTATGTAGAAACTGATGAATTGGTGCTGTTTTGCTGTGTGTATTCTCAACAGCAACAAAATCAATAAAATTACATTTTAAAACAACATACACTTTGCTATAATTTTCTATATGTATGTATCTTACAAATATATACAGTTTTGTGTTTTAAAAAATGAAATTTATCTTTTGGAAATCTAGTAACAAGTCCCAAGAAAACATAATGAGAAATAGGAGTGTTTGAATGCTAATAAAAATTAAAATGATACTGGTGGTGGTGGTTGTGATAATGATGACAACAATGGGGTAATGAAGATGTTGTGTTTTTAAGTGACATCGCATCAGTTCCAGCCCATGGCAACCCTGTTAGGGTTTCCAAGGAATAACTGGTGAGCTTGAACTGCACACCTTGCGGTTCAAACTGACTTAGCAGTGCAGCGCATTTTCCCACAATGCCGCTTGCTATACTTGTTGAGTGCCGTCGAGTCGATTCTGACCCATAGCGACCCGGTATATGGTTTCCAAGGAGTGACTGGTGAGCTTGAACCACCCACCTTGTGATTCAAACGACTTTGCAATCCAGTGCATTAACCCACGGTGCCATACCAGGAGTTTTGTGTTAAATTAGAGTCTATTACACCTGATCCATAAGGAAAGGTTAAATTGATGGCAATTTCATGAAGTGTTAATATGTGTGAGCCAAAGGGAATGGATCTTCTATTCAACTATGCAAGTAGAAAGGAGCTCTGGTAGCGTTGTTGTTGTTGTTGTTAAGTGACATCGAGTAGATTCCGACCCATAGCGAACCTGTATAGGGTTTCCAAGGAGCAACCGGTGAGCTTGAAACACAGACCTTGCAGTTCAAGCGACTTCGCTGTCTGATGCATTAGCCCACAGGGCCACACCAGTACTCTGGTAGCATAGTGGTTGCCAATTGGGCAGTTTAAAACAACCAGCTGTTCCGCAGGAGAAAGATGAGGTTTCTGCTCGCATAAAGATTTACAGCCTCGGAAACTCTATACAGGGTCTCTAGGAGTCGGAACCGACTCCAGGGCACACAATCACCAGCCACAATAGCATAAGATAAGTGATAAGGATAATGATGTGGTTAGGACAATGTGAGTGATAAGGACAAGGAAGTCTCTGAAAACTAGGTAAAATACATTATGACTTGACCCGGTAAATAAGGTGCCTTTTTCACTGAAAGGGGTTTGGGGAGCTCCCCAGGTTGTTGTTGTTATTGTTAAGTGCCATCAAGTTGGTTCCGACTCATAGTGACCCCGTACAGGGTTTCCAAGGAGCAGCTGGTGTGTTTGAACTACCAACCTTGTGATTCAAACTGACCTTGCACTTGCTTTATCGCACAGTCCCACACCAGGACGCCAATAAAATGACCAGTGAAATGAGATGTATTTTTCACTGCAAGGGGTTCTGATAATATTTCCCAGATAGTGATAATATTTTCCAAAACTTTCTTTCCACAAAAGTGATGGTGGCCTTGTGGCCAGGGAAGGCTTCCACCCAGTAAGAAAATCTACAGGTGATTCCTAAAACACTCATAACTGTTGGGGACAGGGAGCTGCACGAAGTCCATCTACTATTCAAGCCTAGCTCCTTGGGCAAAGGAAATTTCTGAGAAGGTTGACAACAAGGCTGACCTGGGAGATACCAGAAACAGACGAAACAGTATTGAATCACATTGTGGTGGCGGTGGTGGTTGTGTGCTGTGGAGTTGGTTTCGACTCATAGCATCCTGTATAGGGTTTCCGAGGTATAAATCTTTACGGGGGCAGAAAACCTCATCTTTCTCCCATTGAATGACTGGTAGTTTCAAACTGCTGACTTTGAGGTTAGCAGCCCGATTCATAACCACTGCTCTACCAAAGAGCTCTTTGTTCAATCTCATAGCCAGCTGTATTCCAAATATATCTAAGGAGTACAGGAAACACTTGCAAAGTTTTTTTTTTTGTTTTTTTTTTTTAATAACAAGCTTTCTATTTATTTAGCTAATCTCCTTTCCCTAAGCCATGTGTTCTTCTTTAGGAGCATGAAGTTGATGAGCTGCTAAATTATGCCAAAAAATACTATCTTTCATTTGCTTCTCACTTCAGTGTTCCGTTTCATAGTAACCTGTAGGCTTAAAACATCTAGAACTAGTGAATGGACCATTTTTCTCTATGGCCAGTGTAAGGAAGATAAATGGTGAAAAGAAAAGTAAACATGTTAGATATGAGACTATGACAAAGTGGCCCACCTCAATAAATTACCCTACCAGTACTTTTTCCTTGTGAGTGATTAAGTTCCAAATTTAAATGGCTATATTAATGAACATGAGACTGTACAATGGTGTAACTACTCTAGAAAATGGAATGGCACTTTTTCAGATGAATGGAATTGCAAATACCACATAACTCAGCAATCGCTCTACTTGGTATAGAGTCTCAAGAAGCAAGAGTGATGACACAAATAGATATACGCACCCCCATGTTCATTGTAGCATTACTCACAATAGCAAAAAATAGAGACAGTCTAGATGGCCATCAACAGAGGGGTATTGAACAAACACTGTAACATTCACACAATGGAATATTACATAACATGGAAGAAAAATGATTAATCTGCAAAACAATGCATAAGACTGAGGAACCTGGAAGACATTGTGCTGAATGAAATTAGTTGACACAAAGGGACAGGTATTGTATGAGACAACTTCAGTAAAAAGCCAAGAAAAGGTTTTCATTCTATAATAAACATTTTATGATGGCTACCAGGGGTTGGATGGCAGTTATAATTATTCACTGGGTGGGGTGTAGACACATGCTAACTTGGGTGATAGAGAAAGCAGCTAAAAAGAAAAGCAAGGGAGAAAAAGGAAACTGTTTTTTGTGTGTGTTGTTTTTTTCATTTTTTCATATACTGGAAGAACCATTGGGAACATTCCCACAAATGAAAAAGGAAAAAAGAAATGAGAGAGAAAGGAAAAATCACTGGGGAATAGGAAATGCTGATGGTTGCGCAAAATGGAGCGTTGTGCAAAATGACTAATTTTCACATTGCTATGGTTGGTGTGGCTGGAATATATATATATATATATGAAATGACAAATGTTTTGTTGTACATGTATTGGGTGGAAAAAAGTTGTTTTAACCAGCAGTGGATTGCAAAGTAAAAAAACAAACAAAAGTTTGCTATAACTACCTGCAACTTCATTGCAATAAAAATCCCTTCTATCCATCATTAATTTTTTTAAAAAGTCACAATAGCTCTGGATAGTTAGGCACAAAAACTTGAAGACTGATATTTTCATTCTTGAGTCAATAATATGATTTAGACCAGCCATGTTTTCAAAGAGAAATGTTTTCTTTGAACTTGGCCTATACCTGAAACCAACTGTACTTCCTATTCCAGGTTTTCTAATGCTACAGTGAGCAACACAGCCTTATAAAGAATGTTTCCAACTTGCTCTCATCCCAAACTTTACTTAGAAACACACATGTAACCCAAGTTCAACTGCATTTCAAAAATTGGTCTCTAATGATGTTTGTGAGTGCCATGTGGGAGTAAAAGACTTCAGCTGATGCTTTTGAAAGTTTCCAGCAAGGACAACAATTTATCCTCAGATGACTTGAGAGGTCATTGCATTAGGAAATCATGCACTCTGCTACAGTCTATTTAAACATCTCTCTACCATCAATAATGAGCAAAGAATGAAGAGCAATCTGTGAGCAATGACAGCAACAGAGCCATGGATGAATAAGCTCAAGATCTGTTTGGGAGACATTGCTCACAAGCTTAATAGATTTCTAGAAAAACAGAGTCAGAAAGATTTAAATCAGGAATAAAAGTAACTCTCCACACTGTTGCTGGACCTTTGGGGAGCGATAAACTTGGCAGAGTTCAAATATCCAATTTAGTGGACTTGACTCACTGATATATTTTATAGATCTATATACTGGCTTTTTCTGATTTGAAAATATTTGCATTATACTCAAGGTTTGTAATTTATATTCAATGGGATTTTAAGAGATCTGAAATGTGTATTATATATGATTCATTTATACATCCATGAGAAGCCAAAAAAGTGAGTAGAAATTGAATTTCCAGAGCTATCCCTTGTGGTTCAGGATCCAGTACTAATAGTTCAGCTCCTCTGCACTTATACTGCTAAGCGAAGCTAAAAAAGAAAGTGGGAAATAAATTCTGAAGCTGTAACTAATTTTCTTTGTAAATTCAGACTGGTAATTGGAACCAAAAATAAAAAAATTCTATTTTATTTTTGGTTCCAATTACCAGATTTTCCTCTAAAAAGATAAGAATTTCAATGTCTCTCACTTGTTAGATTTTCATTTGAAATTTGTTCTTAGAAATGCTTTAATTTCAAGTTCATGGAATTTATTGTGTTTCAAATGTCTGGAGGAGAAGATACCAATAAATGGGCTCAATCTGAAAACTGAGAATCCACAATGAACTAGACTCTGGTCAGTGATAATTAAATCAATCTTCCTCCAGAAAAAAATAATTTAAGTAAAAGTTAATTGATTTAGCCAAGTTATTTTCAGTATAATAGTTTTTGCAATAAGATTCTGTGACGTGTGGGCTATTAGTTTTCTCTGAAAATGATCTTGGGCAAAGTGAAATGAAATTATTTTCTGATGATACTTTTGCATCTAATTAGAGATTTACATGAATAATGACAGCATTCAGAGTCACCACAGAAAAATCTGCATCCCAACTTTCAATACAAACCCAACTATGATGTCACACTGTTAGGAACTAGAAATCATTCTTGTGACATTCTGGTTAACATTATATCTTGCCTAGCAGACTGAATCTTTCTTCTCTCTTTGACTAATTTTCACATTGCTAAATTAAAGTTAGAATTTGTTCATCTAATATATTAAGGATGATTAACACAATAGTTACAAAAGCCATGAAAAGGGGGAAACAATTCAGGGATTGAGCTATCCTGAAAACTAAAGATTTTCCCTCAACTTTATTGAAGCTGTGATGCCTATGATGCTGGATTTTATGCTCATAATGTTTTAAGGGAAAATATGTTGTTATATTTTTCCAGGGGTTGGATAGGAAGGGAAAAGCAATAACAAAATATCTTATGATCCTTAGTAACAATAGCTTGTATTTACTTGTGAATATCCACATATAATTAAGTCACAAAAAAGCATATATTCTTGCATATGATTAGTATTTACTCAATTAAGCAGTAAAACTTCAAGTTTGTATTCACTGATTAAATATGTGCCTGAAGTGTTATAAATTAGATGGTCTTGGTCTATAAGAAATTTGAGGAAACGTCATGATTCATGTATTTCCATCTATAAATTGCAAATGGAGAAGTCCAGAGCATGAATCTACATATTGAAGGACCCATTAGATGCAAAATTCATTTAAGAAATCTTGTGACCTTTTAAGAGGACGTCACACCATTTATCTGTTCATATACAAAGACTAATTTGGTGGAAGATAGTGAAATAAAGTATCATGTTGAGTCAGAAAGAACATACAGAGCTATTAAATAGATATCACTTAACAAGCAGTAAGAAAGATCCATCCAGAGAGTTATGAAACAAAAGACTCTTCCTCTACAGCTCTGTCTCTGTCTGTATGTGCATGTGTATTCACTTGACAAAAAAAGGACTAATTGATTATAGAACACAGATGACTTAGATATAGCACATTTTCGTAAGATACAAATTTGATTTTAATAGAATATTAGGTTCATATACCTGTAAATTTCATATCAATAGACACATATACTTTCCAAAATCATTGTTATTGATGAAGTTTGTCAGCGAAATTTAAAGAAAGGAAACCCTACAATCTGAGAGACTTTTAGAGACAAAGGAAACATGGACTAATCATATATCATATTTCATAAAATTTTGCTATTATTGAGCTGTTTGTAAGATACTTTTACTATGTGATTAATAAGAATGAGGAGAATTTAACCTCCTTCTATTCTTCTTTTATTGATATATGCAAAATGACAAAGGGGAGAGGATTTTAGTTGCAGCAAAACAAAGACCAGGACAAAAGAGGTTATGGAAACTTTGCTATTAATAACATTATAACTCATAAATACTTTGATCTTTTCAGATGGGCCATATGCCCTCAACCCAAGCTGCATTGGGAGAATGAGCAATGTAACAGAATTCATCCTCCTGGGTCTGACTCAAAATTCAGAACTGCAGAAACTCATATTTCCTGTGTGTTTAATCATCTACTTGATCACATTGGCAGGTAACTTGTTCATCTCAGTCACTATCTTCATCAGCCCTGCCCTGGGCTCACCCATGTACTTTTTTCTGTCATGTTTGTCCATTATAGATGGTTTCTACTCTTCCTCCATAGCTCCTAAAATGATCTTTGACCTGATCTCTGAGAAAAACACCATATCCTTCAATGGCTGCATGACTCAGCTCTTTGCTGAACACTTTTTTGCTGCAGCTGAGATCATCCTGTTAATTGCAATGGCCTATGACCGCTATGTGGCCATCTGTAAACCCTTACACTACACAACCATCATGAGCAGGCCTCTATGTACTTTCATGGTCGGGATGGCTGGGGTTTTGGGGTTTATTCATGGAGGAATCCAAGTTTTGTTCATGGCCCAATTACCATTTTGTGGCCCCAATGTCATTGACCATTTTATGTGTGATTTGATACCCCTCTTGGAGTTGGCCTGCACAGACACTCACACTTTGGGGCCCCTAATTGCTGCCAATAGTGGATCATTATGTTTGCTTACTTTTTTGATGCTGGTCAGTTCCTATATCATCATCCTGTACTCCCTAAGGAGTTATAGTGCTGAAGGGCGCCGCAAAGCCCTCTCTACGTGTGCCTCTCATGTCACTGTTGTCATCTTATTCTTTGTACCTTGTTCATTCCTGTATCTGAGACCCATGACCTCCTTCTCTGCTGACAAAGCAGTGACTGTATTTTGTACCCTAATAACACCTATGTTGAACCCTTTAATCTACACCTTTAGAAATGCTGAAGTAAAAAATGCCATGAAAAAGCTTTGGGATCAAGTAATGCAAACCAGCAAAAGATAAATCTTGTGATTAAACTATTTAGATAAATAATTCTTGATTAAATTCACACAAATGTCTGACATTCACTTCTCCTGTCTGAACCAAGTTGCTTTAGGAGCCCACTTGGTGTGGGCAGGACTGACTTATTTATCTGGAAGACTAGGCACACAGCCTAAAGCTCACAATACTTTTGGGAGCTCAAGATATGTTTTAACTTTTTCAAAAATAAGAAGAATATAATCCAGTTTGAATTATATTCATCTTTAAACAAAAGTGGTAATATGAATTGATAGTTTTAATATTTTTATGGAGGAATTGACCTATAAAGACAAAAGTATGTAATGTCCACAAAACTCATAATATGGAATTGATGGTGTGTAAAACACATAACCAGAAATATTCTTGAATAACTTTTATACCTATTTCTACAACCAGAGTGTAGTTTTACTTTTAAACAGGAGAATAATACATATGAAAGGAGTTTAGCATAGAAGGGAGAGAGTCTTCAAGAAGAACTTTTTAAAATTTTACCTAGTTAAGTTTGAGAGGTATAAATGTTCTCCCACCACAGAAGTAGAAAACATTTTAGATACCATAATAACATAAAGAATGCAATTACTATAGAAAGTGCTTTTTCACGATTGCATCACAACCATTCTCTATAGCCCACAGTTGTCTAGAAATATTATTGAGTTGAGCAAAAGAAATATAATCAATAAAGCCTTTAGAGTTAAAGCGTACCTAATGCAATATCTGCATATTAATGTCTACTGTTAAACACAGACACGCAAAAAAAAATAGACTCTGCAAACAAAGCAGCAATGATTGGAAATTACCAGTGATGAACAAATAAATTTAGGTCCTGCAACTATACAAGAATAATCCCAAATCTCGATTGTAGAAAATAATCCATACCAGGAACATGATGAATTACTGAGAGATTTGGAAAAATTCATATGCTTTCAAGTTAGAGATGATGAATTTTGGATGAAATAGGTCTGATTTCTCATCTGATCTCTGGCAGTAATTAACCTTGCAAATGTAATCAGGTTGTTTCACCTTTCTCTAACTGTTCATCTGTAATGGGGAAATGATATTATATCATTTCTTACATGGAAGTAGTTAATGGTTTAAAGTGGAAATTTAACACAGATAAAAAAAAAATATTGGAAATTGCTCAAACTGTGCAACCCTCTGAAATGTCCACCAGGGCATGTGGTACTCCTCCTTTTCTGACAGAGGAGCCCAGTTGCACCAAAACAACCCCATGAAAGCCATGACCTTTTCTGCACAAATCTTACTTCACACAAAGTATGTTATAAATGTCTTCCATTTGCTAACAGGGATAACATGTTGTTATTGCTATTGTTAAATGCTGTGGAGATGGTTCCAACTTTTAGTGACCCTATATAGATTTTCCAAGGAGTGATTAGTGAGTTTGAACTTCCAGACTGACTTAGCAGTCCAGTGCATTATTGGGTTATTATCTCAGCAACCCTATGTCTGTCAGTTACTTCTATTGTACTGGCTTATGTGTTGCTATGATGCTGGAAGCTATGCTGCCAGTAATTCAAATACCTGTAGGATCATCAGAGATGTTTCCAGACTAATTCAAACAGAAAAGAAAGGTCTGCTGATCTGTTTACAAAAAATATTCAGTGAAAACGCTATGGATCACAACAGAATATTGTTTGATATCGTGCTAAATATAAGCCCTCTATGTTGGAAGGCTCTCAAAATACATAATGACAACAACAATGAACTTGAGCATAGCAATTATCGTAAAGATGATGAAGGACAGGCACTGTTTCATTCTATTGTACTTGGGATCATCATGGATCAGAGTTGAATCAACATAATAATTTCAGCATGGGCTCTTAAAAGGGCATCTACACCCATCACTAATACACTGTTCTGTGATGAAAATGGCCTTAAACATCATTGCTGAGTGTATTCTTCATTTTTGGTTTTCTAACTCCAAGTCTTTGCACATTTCATTATAATACTTGTCTTTATCTACTCAAGCTGCCCTTTGAAATTTTCTGTTCAGTTCTTTTATGCCCTCAATTCTTCCATTTGTTTTAGCTTCCCTACACTAGAGAACAAGTTTCAGAGTCTCTTTGGCCATCTATTTATGTATTTTTTTCTCTCTCCTGCTTTTTAATGACCTTTTTCTTTCTTCCTGAATGGTTCTTAATATCATCCCACAACTTTTCAAGTCTTTGGTCATTTGCATCTAATTAATCAAATAGTTTTTTAGAATAGCTCTAATTTGAAGGGGATACATTCTATGTCATATTTTGGCTCTCGTGGACTTGTTTATAATTTCCTTCAGCTTTTGCCTGAAAGCAATATGAGTAATTGGTGGTTTGCTCCACAGTTTTCCCTGGTCTTTTTTGACTTGTTATATTGAGCTTTTCCACAGTCTCTGACCACAGATGTAGTCAATTTAAATTCTGTGTGTTCCATCAGTGACATCCATGTGTATACCAAATTTTTATAGAAAAAAATATTTGCAAAAAGAATAAAATATATATGTATATATATTTGCAATGACTAAGTCATTGGTCTTGCAAATTTCTACCATGTGATCTCCAGCATTATTACTATCCTACCTCTTTGTTTCTACCCTTCACATTCCAATCACCAGTAATTATCAATACATCTTGCTGGAATGTTTAATCAATTTCAGATTGAAGAATTTAGTAGAATTCTCCAATTTCATCATCAGTGGTTTTAGTGGTCTGTGCATAAATTTGAATAATACTTGTATTAACTGGTATTCTTGTAGGTGTGTTGAATTATCCTATCACTGACAGAATGATATTTCAAAATAGATCTTGAAATATTCTTCTTGGTGGTCAATACTATTTTGTTGTTCCCGGGGTAGTAAACCATGTGATTGTCAGATTCAAAATTGTTAATACCAGTCCATTTCAGCTCAGTAATGCCTAAGAAACCATTTTTATGTGTTCCACTTCATTTTGACAACTTCCGGTTTTTCTAGATTTATACTGAGTACATTGCATGTTCAGTTGTTAATGTATATTTTACAGTTCTTTCTCCTCATTGTGAGTTGTGCCCCATCAGTAAAATTAAATCCTGAAAGCTTTATTCCATTCGCATCATCATGGTCAATTCTACTTTGAGAAGGCACCTCTTCACCAGTCGTATCTGAGTGACTTCCAACGTGAGGGCTCACCTTTTAGGTCTACATATGACAGTATTTTGGTGCTATTCATAACATTTTTATCTTCTGATACGATATCTGACAATGCTCTGCTGCTAATCATAAAATTTTCAATGGCTAAACCTTCAGAATGACTTCGCCTCTCCTTTTTTGTCCATCTTAGTCTAGAATCTCAGCTGAAACCTGTCCACTAGGGGTGACCCTACTAGAATTTAAAATACAGTGGCATAGTTTCCAGAATCACAGTAACATATAAGCTATAAGAGTATGACAAAATGACAGAGGAGTAATGGCAGAAACCCTATACAGGGTCTGTATGATTTGGAAACAATTTGACTGCACTTAATAATGACAACATCACATAGGAAACATTCAGTAAATTAAATTTATTATAATTATTTATGAAGTCCTGGTGTGGCACAGTAGGACAAGCACTGGGCCTCAAGGTCAGTTTGAAATGAAAAGTTATAGATTCAACTTCACCAGCCACTCTTTGTAATCACTAGAATCAAACAAGAAATACATGCAAAGATGTTGCTAAAACAGACTAGTCATTGGATCCATCCCATGTATCATACTTACTGTCTAGCAGCCCTCCTTACCTTTTAATCTTCTTTAGGAGCATGAAGAAGATAAGATACTAAATTATGTTAAGAGCTACCATCTTACAGAATCCTGGTGTGGCACTGTAGGATAAGCACTCAGTCACAAATTTGGTGGGTCAAACTTGCCAGCTGCTCCTTGGAAACCCTATACAGGGTCACTATGAATCAAAACCAACTCAATGGCACTTAACAACACAACCATCTTTTATTCACTCACCAATCACATTTTTATTTCCATAATAACTTCAGGTTTTAAATATCTCTATAATTTTCACAATTAGTGAATGGACCTTCTTTCTCAATTGACTGTTGTCATCAAAATGACTTATGAAAAGGAAAGTAAATGTGTGAGACAGGAGCCTATGAGAATGCAGGTAACCTCAGGAAAATCATCCCACCAGAACATTTTCCAGAACCTGGAGGATATTACACCGAGTGATATTAGTTGCTTGCAAAGGTTCAGATATCTTATGAGATGAGACCACTACTGTAAAAAAATTAATAACAGGTTTTCATTCTATAATAATCATTTTATGATGGTTACCAGGGTGGAGGAAAGGAATAATTATTCCCTGGGTAGGGTAGAGTGTACACACATGCTAAGTTGGGTGGTGGTAGAGAAGGCGGTTAGAAATGAAAGGAAGAGAATAAAAGGAAATTAAATGTTTTTGTGTTTTTTTTTTTGTTTTTTTTTCATGTACTGGAAGAAAACAATGTGTACTTATTTTCTCATTAGGACAAATCATTGGGAACTTTCTAACAAATGAAGACAGTGAAAGGAAAGAGAGGGAAAAGGGGGGGAAGACAAAGAAAAGAAAAGAAAAAATATAGCTTTAGAAATGGATAAGGGTGATGATTGTTCAACACTGGGAGTTTGGTTGTTGCGGCTGGATTATATACATATAAAAATGATTGAAATGGAAAATGTTTTGTTGTATATATATGGCAAAATAAATATGGTTGTTTTAACCAGCAACAGCTTACAAAGAAAAATAAAAGGGTTTGTCTTCAATACCTGCAGCTTCATTGACATCAAAGATCCCTCTGTCCCTCATTAATAAAATGACACAATAATATCTCAGGAGACTGTTGTTATGTACCATCGAGTTGATTCTGACTCATAGAGCTCCTGTGAACAACAGAAAAAACTAAGCCCACTTCTGCACCATCCTCACAAGTGTTACATTTGAGACCATTTTTGCTACCACAGGGTCAATCCATCTAATTGGGGTCTTCTTCTTTTTCTCAGACCCTCCATTCAACAAACATGATGTCCTTCTCCAAGGAGTGTTCCCTCCTGAAATATGTCAGAAGTAGAAGAGTCAAAGTTTCACCATTTTTGACTCCAAGGAGTAGTCTGGCTATACCTCTTTCCTACAGACCTGTTTCTTCTGGCAGTCCATGGTACTTTAATATTCTCCAACACCATAACCCAAATGCATCAATACTTCTTAGGTCTTCATAGGCATTGTCCAAACTTCCATGTGCATATGAAGCTACTGAAAACACCATGGCTTGGGTAAGGCTCACCTTAGTCTTCAAACTGACATCTTTTCTCTTGAACACTTTAAAAAGGACATATGCAGACGATTTGCCTACTACAATATGTCATTTGAGGCTTTTCCCAACTTTTTACTGTGAATTGAGTGAAGGTTCACAGAGGAGAGCATCAGTTTTACATTCAACAAACCACATACTTTGCATCATTAAATGATTACAATCCCCTCCATGTACTAGGAGTTAACACTATTTACCTCTATTCAATTGCATTCCTCTATATGTCACCAACTACTTTCATCGTTCCCCTGCTAACCTCCCACTTGTTATAGATTGCCTTCACTGCTATCCATGTTAGCATGTGTCAACCCTCTATCCCATGGATAATTTTCCCTCCTACCCATATAGCCATCATACATTGTTTCTTTTTATCCAGAAAAACTTTTACTAACTGTATAAAACATGGGTTTCATACAATATTTGTCCTGTTGTGATTGACTAATTTCATGAAGCATGTCTTCCAGATTCAACCATGTTCTGAGGTGTTTCATAAATTCATCATTATTTTTCAATGTTTTGTAGTATTCCATTGTATATATTGTATATATTTACCAAACTTTCTTTAACCATTCTTCTGTTGATGAGCATTTAGACTGTCTCCATCTTTTTGATGGAAAGAAAATTGAAGGATTCTGTTTTATTTCTTGACAGCAAATTACATGAGTGCTGATAGTGGATCCAAGCATATCTCAGGATGTAGTTGTTATTGTTATGTGCAATGGAGTCGGTTCCAACTCACAGCGACCCTGTACAGGGTTTCTGAGTCTGTAAATCTTTACGGGAGCAGAAAGCCTCATCTTTCTCCCGCGTAACAGCTGGTAGTTTCAAACTGCTGACCATAAGATTAGCAGCCCGATTCATAACCACTACACTACCAGAGCTCCTTGTATCTCAGGATAGTTAGGTAAAAAATACTGAAGACTGACATTTCCATTCTCAAAATAACAATCTAGTTTAGACCAGCCACTTTTTCAGAGAGAAATCCACTTTTGAACTTGGGCCTATCCCTAAAACCAACTGTATTTCCTACTTGAGGTTTTCCAATGCTACAGTGAGCAACACAGTCTTATAAAGAATGTTTCCAACCTATTCTGTTAAGTCTTATCCCAAACTGCAGCCAGAGGCATACCTTTAACCAAAGCTCAACTACATTTCAAAAACTGGTCTCTAATGATGTTTACCAGTGTCATATGGGAGTAAGTGAAATACTTTGGATGATGTTTTGGCAAAAGTTCCAATAGGAACAAAAACTAATCCTCAGATGACTTGAAAGGTCATTGCATTACCAAACCCTGTGCTGTGTGACAGTCTATTTAAACATCCCTCTGTAATCAATAATAAGCAAATTATTAAAAAGTTCCTGTGAACAATGACAGAAATATAACTTGTATGATCAAGCTAAGAATTTGTTTGGGAGACATTGCTCCCAAGCTTAGAGGATTTCTAGTGAAACAAAGTCAGAAAGATGATTTGAATCAGGAATAAAAGGAACTCTTCCCACATTGCCTTTGGACTTTTGGGAGACAAAAACTTGGAAGAGTTGATTGGAGGAAAAAAAGTGAACTTCACTCACTTATATATTTTATAGAACTATACAGTAGTTTTTCCTGGCTTGAAAATAATACAAAGGCATTATTTTCAAGGTTTTTAAATTGTATTGAATGCAGTTCTAAGAGATCTGAAAAAGAAAAGCATAAATATGTATGTATATAGAAGATTCACTTACATTTTCATGGGAAGGTAAAAAAGTGAGTAGAATTCAGATTGGTAATTGGAACCAAAAATAAATGAAAAATCCAAGATTTCTATCTGAAAAGATAAGCATTTCAATATCTCTCACTTGTTAGATTTTAAGTCAAAATTTTGTTCCTAAAATTTCATTCCTTTGAAGCTCATGGAGTCTATTTATGTTTCAAACGTCTGGAGAAGATAGAAGATATCCAGGACTGTAGACCAGGAGAAGATATCCATGAATAGGCTCAATCTAAAAACTGAAGACTCTACAGTCATCTAGACCCAGGTCAGTGATAATTAAATCAAGCTTTATTCCCAAAAATTATTTTCACTAAAATAGTTTTTTACAATAGAATTTTCTTGAGGATAGGCTAGTCTTTTTATACAAAAGTGAACCTGGACAAAATGACATGAAATTATTTTCTGATGACACTTATGCATCTGATTAGAGATTTACATGAATAATGACGGCATTCAGGTCACCCACCACTTTCTCCCCTACTTCTAGTAGATGTCTAGTCTGTTCTAAGCTCTAAAATTGGAGACGTCTTCAAGAAAAATTAATTTTAAAAGATTGATCTTCCCAACTATCTATATCACAATACAATATTATCTGCATCTCACTACAAACCTTATCAGTGATGTCATCAGTCCAGACATTGTTTACAACAATTGAAGTCACATTAATAACATTCTGTTCAGCATATTTCTCATCAAGTAGCATGAATCATTTTCCCCCTTTTACTAACTTTCACATTTCCAAATTAAAATTAGAATATAATTTATTACAAAGGATTAACCACATAGTTACAGAAGCCATGGATGGGGGGAAAAGCTCAGAGATTGAATGCTCCTGAAAACTAATAGGCTTCCCTCACCTTTACTGAAGCTGAGATGAGCATGATGCTGCATTTTGTGCCCACCAGTTTTGAATGAAAAAATATATTACTATGTTTTTGCAGGGGTTTGGAAAGAAGGAAAAATAAAATAACTTCTGACCATTTGTAATAATAGCATGCATTTACTCTTGAAAATCCATGTACAGATCATTCCCAAATATATATAGATATAGATATAGATATAGATTTTTTTGCATATGTTCATTATTTACCTGATTTAGCAGTAAAACTTCCAGAATATCTTAATTGATTCAATGTGTACTTGAAGGAAAAATTGTACTATCTTAGATGGCTCTTGTGTTTCTATCTTGTCAATAAGAAATTCAAGGAAGCATGATGATTTGTTTATTTCCATCTGTAAATTACAATTAGAGACATATATGAAATCCAGAGCAAGAATCTATACGGTGACAGACCCATTACATGCAAAATTTATTTAAGAAATATCGTGAGCTTTTGAAGTACTTCACGAGATTTACTACACTTACAAAGATGAATTGCTGAGATTGAGAGTGAGATGAAGGGTCATGTTGAGCCACGTAAAACACACAGGGTCACTGAATGAATACTGCTTGACAGGCTATAAGAGAGATGGTTCTTGATCACATTGAAAGAAAAACTTCTCCATCTAAAGCTCTGTATCTATCTGTGTGTGCATGTGCTTTCATTTTACAAAAAGTGAATAAACAATTATAGAATACAACTGACATATATATAGCACTTGGGCAAGTTCATATCGCATGCACAGTTTCACTTTTTAACTGAATATTATGTTCATATAACTATAAATATTCAAGACAATGTACAAGTGTAAGTTCTAAAATAATTATTATTGATGGTATAGGTCAGAAAAAAATAAAGAAAACTAACCTTATAACCTGAGAGACTTTTAAATACAAAAAGGGACTTTCAAAACTGACCATATATGATCATTTATAATAACACCTTGCTATTATTGAGATAAATAACCACAAGGTGTTATTATAAACAATATAAAATATTGACATGGAGTCCTGGTGTGGCTCTGTGGGATAATGCAATGGACCCAGAAGCTGTGTTGAATTCCAAGATCAGCAGTTGAAATTCCAAGATCACCAGCTGCTCCTTGGAAATCTTATACAGGGTCACTATGAATCTAAACAGATTTGACAACACTTAACAACAACAAATTATTGATATGTTTGTAAGCTACTGCTTCTATGTGAGTAATTTGAATGAGGAGAAATATAACCTCCTTTTGTTCTTCTTTATAACTATCTGTAAAATGCAGAGGAAAAAGAATTGTAGCTCCGTCAATTCCAAAGACCAGCACTGTAGAAAAAATGAAATATTTTGCTATTGAAATATCACTCAAAAATATTGTGATCTTTTCAGATGGGACACATTTCTTCAACCAAACTGCATTGGAGAATGAGCAATGTAACCGAATTCATCCTGCTCGGTCTGACTCAGAATCCAAAACTGCAGAAACTTTTATTTCCTGTGTGTTTAATCATCTACTTGATCACATTGGCAGGTAATTTGTTCATCTCAGTCGCTATCTCCATCAGCCCAGCCTTGGGATCACCCATGTACTTTTTTCTGTCATGTTTGTCCTCTATAGATGGTTTTTACTCTTCCTGCATAGTTCCCAAAATGATCTTTGACTTAATCTCTGAGAAAAACACCATATCCTTCAATGGCTGCATGACTCAGCTCTTTGCTGAACACTTTTTTGCTGCCACTGAGATCATCTTATTAATTGCAATGGCCTATGACCGCTATGTGGCCATCTGTAAACCCTTACACTACACAACCATCATGAGCAGGCCTCTTTGTACTTTCATGGTAGGGATGGCTGGGGTTTTGGGGTTTATTCATGGAGGGATACAACTTTTGTTAATTGTTCAATTACCATTTTGTGGTCCCAATGTCATTGACCATTTTATGTGTGATTTAATACCCCTCCTGAAGTTGGCCTGCGCAGACACTCACATTTTGGGGCCCCTAATTGCTGCCAATAGTGGATCACAATGTTTGATCTCTTTTTTGATGCTAGTCACTTCCTATATCATCATCCTGTACTCCCTAAGGAGTTATAGTGCTGAAGGGCGCCGCAAAGCCCTCTCTACGTGCGCCTCTCATGTCACTGTTGTCATCTTATTCTTTGTACCTTGTTCATTCCTGTATCTAAGACCCATGACCTCCTTCTCCGCTGACAAAGCAGTGACTGTATTTTGCACTCTAGTAACTCCTATGTTGAACCCTTTAATCTATTCCCTGAGAAATGTAGAAGTACAAAATGCCATGAAAAAAGTCTGGGATCAAATAATGCAAACCAGCAAAAGATAAATGTGTGATGGTAGTATTTAGATAAATACTTCCTGATTAATTTTGTGATGCTCACTTACCCTATGGGGATCAATTTGCTTTAGGAGCCCACAAGTTGTGGGCAGGGCTGACTTACCCAAAGGAAAAATAGGTACAGTTCCTAGATCCCACAACACATTTAACAATCCAAGATACATTGTAATTTCTTTCTAAAATAGGAATATAATACCACTTTAAGTATATCAATCTTTATAGCAATACAGTAATTTGCATGTACAGTTTTCATATTTTTATGGAGGAATGTAAATACAAAGACAAGAGTATACAGGTTCCTCAAGAGTCATTTGTGGAATTGATTGTAGATAAAAACACATCACTGGCTACATCCATGAATAATTTTTATATCCATTACTACAACTAGTGTGAAGTTTTCTATTAAAATAGGAAATTTATTATATATAAGAGGAGTTTCATATAGCATAGAAAGAGTCCACAAGAAGCACTTTCAATAAAATAGTCTTTTTTAAAGTTTACCTGCTAAAATTTGAGAAATATAAATATTCTCCCACCATGGAAGTAGAAAACATTTTAGATGCCATAATATCAAGAAGAGTACAATTGCTATCAAAAGTATTTTTTCAAGATCACATCTCAACCATTCCTTTTAGTCCAGAGTTTTCTAGAGATATATTGGAAGCAGAATTGACTTGAACAAAATAAATATAATCAATAAAGCCTTTAGAGGTTAGTGTATATAATGTAATAGCTGCATATTATATTAGACAATAACATGTCTAATGTTAAACACGAACAAAAAATAGACTCTGAAAACAAAGCAACTGTTACAGGAAATTATCTGTAATGAAAAAATAAGTTTAGGTCCTGTGACTATACAAGAATAATCCCAAATCTACATTATAGAAAATACTCCATACCATGAACATAATGAATCAATGAGAGGTTTGGAAATAGTCTGATACTTTCAAGCTAGAGATGGCAAATTTTGGATGAAATAGATCTGATTTCTCATCTGATCTGTGGTGGTAATTAGCCTTGCAAATGTAAACAAGTTATTTCACCTTTCTTTAGCTGTTTATCTGTAAGGGGGAAATGATATTACATATTTCCTTAAGTGGAAGAAGTTATTGGTTTAAAGTGGAAAAATGACTTAGATCAAGAACAGTAGAAATTGTTCAAACTGTGCAGCCTTCAGGATTGCCCACCAGAGTATTTGCTAGCTACTCCTCTGTATCTGACAGATAGGTCCATGTGAAAACCATGACCATGGCAGCACCAAATGTATTCCCCTGTCTCACTTCACACAAAATACATCATAAAAGTCATCTATTTGCTAATAGGGACAACATAAGGTTGGGCTATTATCTCAGCAACCATGTCTCTGCAGTTTCTTGTATTGTCATGGCTTGTATGTTGCTATGATGCTGAAAGCTATGCCACCAGTATTTTGAATACCAGTAGGGTCACCAGAGAAGTTTCCAGACTAATTCAAACAAGGATGAAAGTCCTAATTATCTGTTTCCAAAAATAAACCAATGAAAACCCAATGGATCACAACAGAATACCGTTCAATATAGTGCTAAGTGTAAGCCCTCCTGGTTGGAAGGCACTGAAAATACACAGTAACAGCAGTGAACTTGAGCATAGTAATAAGCCTAAAGATGGTGCCAGACAGGAATTGCTTCATTCTGTTGTACATGGGATCATCATGAATCAGAGTCAACTCAATATAAATATCAACAACAATAATCTCATCAAGGAATCCTAAAAGAGCACGTACCTGATCCTGTCACTAATTCACTATTCTGGGATGAAAATGGCTGTAAATATCTCTGTATTTACAAATCAGGGTACTGGAGGGAAAGACTATGAGATTCTTTGAGCAGAAATAATTTCAAAAGTTTGACACCTATTGATGTATTGTCCTGTTCTGTAACTCTGGAACAATAAGAAGGGATAGCTCAGAGCTAGGGACCAAAAGACATATATCTATACAGGTTTATGATTTCTGTTGTTTACACTAGGTTATTTCTAAACCAGGCACTCAACAGTCACATGATGACAAGATTCCCCATGTTCTGCAGACTTTAGGTTGAGTCAGAGTTCACAGAGAAAACATTCAAAAACAAATGCTTTCTGGACTCTAGACTTCCTAAAGCCATCAAGATTGGCTGAACCCCTGAAGCTATTGCCCTTAGATAATCTTTAAACTTTACCCCAAAATTATCCCATGAAGTCTTCTTAAAACCAAACAAGTTTAACTTACTAGTAAAAATAGGTCTGCCGACTCCCATAGTCCTGGAGTATGATGAGACCTGGTTGGCCTGAAGTATGGTGAGACATGAGGATTCCTGAGCCCATTGACAAGGATATAGCCACAGAGGGCTAGAGCTGAGAGTGAAGCATCCAGCTGATATGAAGTGAGGAGAGATGCACAAGCACACCCAAACTTCCAGACAGTACTCATTTGACCTTGCTTCAATGGCTGAACTATCAGAACCTGACTAGAGAAAGATTAAAAAAAAAATTTTGATAAATAAAACAAGTAAAAATTGCTACAATCTGATCAACTTGACCTATACTTATGGATGTAGTATCTTAAAGTACCAACCAAGAGGGAAGGAATCTTCACAAAAGGATCATTCCCATCCCCTCTGTTCACAGGATTGATAGGGATGGGCAAGTTAGACATTGGGTACCTAAAATGGCAGGGCTATAAAGGCATGAAGTGACTGGCTTACAAGTTTTTAAGAGGGAGTTTGGTTTCAGAGTATGCAGGGGAAGGTAGAATAACCAATGAGTGATTTTCATCCAGTCTAGACAGGTCTGGTGAAAGGAGATGGGTATAAGACTCTTATGAATCACTAGTGAGTAATTTTTATCATGACTAATTGAGATTGCTACAACTGTAAAGGTAGAAGTTTTATAGCAAAACATAGGGAGTGGTTGATCTGATCCAGGAAAGAAGGACCCTGAGACCATCTAGGGGGAAGAGCAAGAGTGGAGTGTGGGACCCTATCCAGATAACTGGTGATGCCAGAGATGGAGGCAGAGATGACAACATGGAAAGCTGGAGCAGCTGAGGACTCTAGAGTCATGAAGGGAGAAGGGCTGTGTGTTGGTGACAGGGTGGTTTGCATGGTGTGCCCTTTGGTTGTTTGAATGATTGTATAAACTCAGAGGGAATAGAAGCAAATACTGTTGAATGATGATGCATGGAGGGGATTGTAATCATTGCAATGAAATGAAATATAATAGGATTAGTGTAAAACTGATGTTCTCCCACATAAACTATCACTCAATTCAAAATAAAAACTTTTAAAAATAAGTCTTGAATATTTGGCTATTTTAATAATTATAACTATGTAGGACCAAGTTGTTCAAAAGAGTAGATAGTAATCTTAGGAGACTTTTATTTCATATTAATAGGGAGGGTGAGAATGGTTGCACAATTCAAAGAATGGTAATGTCACTAAATGTTGTATATAGAAATGGTGAATTGGTGTATGTGTTTTGGTGTGGATTCTCAACAACAAAACAAATAAAATTATATTTTAAAAATATAAATGCTTTGCCATGATTTCTATATGTATGCAGCTAACAAATATATACAGACAATTTTGTTTAAAAAAGAATCAAATTTATGTTTTGAAAATCTTGTCACAGTTTCCACGAAAAACATTATGTGAAATAGAATTGTTTGAATGTTAATATACATTAAAATCATGGTAATGGTGGTGGTTTTGGTTATGACAATGATAACAATGCTGGTAGTGATGGTGGTACTGAATGTTCATTGTGAGATTTGTCTAAATAAAATAATGTAATACAGTACATTACTTCTTATGGCTCTTCTATCAATTGTCTTTATAACTCCCACCAAAACAATACTTTTTGCTGATGCATTTGGATAAGAGAAGAAAGGCAATGATGTTAATAGAATGATTTGATTCAGTTGTAATTGTTAATGGGAAGTCTAATGTAGATTTAAAATGAGCCATTTCAGAAGCAGTAGGGAGGATCTCACTACCACTAAAGTAGAGCCAGGGTGCACTTCCAGTTTGGCTGAGGCAGAGCAGAGTCAGGTAGGACAGGTTCCATAGGGGGAGAGCTAAAAACCCAAAGACTCTCCTCTCATAAAACAGCACCAGAGCTCTGGATCTAGCATAAGTGTCTGGGCATCAGTTTCCCACAACCGCCAGTGGAAAAATCATGATATAAAGGAAAATATTGTGATTTAGAAATTGGCCAAAAAATCAGGACTCCCTCTGCAACCATTCTGCCTGGGAGGAAGTCAGAGAGTAGGGCTACAGCCAGACCTGCACTGGGAACCGGTGCTAAAAGCAGCGCAGTGACATTTGGGAAAGAAGGTACTGGGGATTCTACACATTTTTTTTCTTCCTCTTCCTTGCCATGCCTTCTTTGCCCAGCCTGGACACCTTCAGGAGGGTGTGTGCACATTCCCCTCCCCCCCTAAAAAAAAAAGCCCAGCATTGAGACCACAGCTTCCCCACAGCACAGAGAGAAAGAGCCCCATGGGTCCAAGGACAAATTCTTTGGCTGCTGCCTTTGACTTCTGCCTATGGGTCCCAGCCCTGAAGGTAACTTGTGTAGGACCCTTTACTCAGCAAGAAAAAAAGCAGGTTTGGCCTGACAGACAAGCCATATGAACAATCTGTAAAACTCCAACATAAAAAGACGCAACTATTTCAAGAAATACGCTGTGCACATACAGATACTTAACTGACCTTCAGAGACAAAAATATTAAACAATCTTTCTTCCATTAACTTTTCAATATCTATCTGTGCACCTGTACAACAGTGACTAGAGGAGGGGCCAGAGCGAGTGGGCACCCCCACCCACTTCTGGAGACTTCCACAGTGCACACACACTGCTAGTGTAGCAAGGCAACTGGCTAGTTGGCCAAAGTTTTATTTTTGTTTCAAAGTGGTGGTTTTTGTCTATGCTTTTATATTGCTTTTGCTTTTAGGCCTTCTTTTTTTTAGTTTTTATTGTGAGATTTACATGAGAGAACATCAGCTTTACACTCATCATATTTCATTTCATCACAATGATTACAGTCCCCTCCATGCATCATCAAATAACCAAAGGGTGCACCCCACAGGCCCGTCCCCCAGCCACCAGCACACAGCCCTTCTCTCTCCAAGAGTCCAGTGTCCCCAGCTACTCCATCTGTCCAGGTCATCATCTCTGTCTCCATCCCTGGCATTGCTGCCTCTCTGAGTAGGATCCTGCTCTCCGCTCTTCTCACTTGATGATCCCAGGGAACTCCGCTACTGGTCTGCAACATCAATCACTCTCCTCCTTTTGTCAAAAAAATCTACCTCTATATTTCCTACCCTCACAGTCAGTCCTGATGGCAAGTATTCACTATTGTACCACAAGAGTCTTATCCCCATTTCCTTTCACCAGCCCAGTCTCAACTGGTTGAAATTCATTCAGTGGTGATTCTACCTTCCCCTACCCCATCTGGAAATAGACTCCCTCTTGAAAGCTTGTAAGCTAGTCACTTCTTGCCTTTATAGGCACCCCATTTTGGATAGCCAATGTCTAGGTTGCCCATCCCTGTCAACCCTGTGTACGGAGGGGATTGGAGTGATCCTCGCTGTAAAAAATATGTACCTTTTTTTGAGCTGCAACATCCATATGTATAGGTAAAGTTCATCAAATTGTAGCAGGTTACTCTTTTTTATTTTTTCCCATCTTCTTTCTTCTTCTAGTCAAGGTCTGATCATCCAGCCAATGAAGCCAGGTCAAGAGGGTGCTATCTGCAGGTATGGTTGTTCTCATGCATCTCCCCTGACTTCATATCAGCTGGATGCTTCACTCTCCACTCTAGTCCTCTGTGGCCATGTCACTGCCTCTGGGCCCAGAAATCCCCAGGTCTTGCCATATCGCTGGCCATCCAGGTCTCCACCTGGGTTCACAGGGGTCTATTTAATGTGGTCGTGCTTAGCTCACAACTTCAATGCTGGTTTTTCCCCTTCCAGTTATTGATGACCAACGTGGTCACCAGCCAGACCACATGCCTGCTCAAGTATTCCCCTTGAGGCTCAGTCTTGGAAGGGCATTTTCTCTGAGGGGTCCCGACCACTTGCCTCAATGACTCCTGGGTGAACAGCTTACTTGTTCTTGTAGTAATCAATCAGACTGTTGTTGTTGTTTCAGATTTTTCTTGCTGGTCTTTCTTTCATGGAGTATCCTCTGTTCTTCTAGCTGTTCCAGGCTGATCTACTCATCCTTTCCAGTGGAAATTTCCTACCTCAGTCAGTTCTGGATGGGGTTCTGGATTCTACCTATGGTCTTGTGCAATGTAAAGGTTCCATAGGAAGCCTCTTTGACTGGGCAACTTCTAGCCCCCTATAAGGTATTCCAATCAGTTATAGGCTAAAGATGGACTTACCAGATTTCTGTAGTGATGATTCTGGGTATTCCTTTCTCCCCCCTTCAAGTGTCTATTTTACGATGGTAGGCAAGGGAAACCAAGATTCAAAAGACAGCCAAGCATCTTAACATTAGTCCGCTCTTTTAACCCTTCAAACCATGCCTCAAGCCCTGTTGTTCCAAGGTTGTGCATACATTATCATTTACCTCTGTCCCACTTAACCCATGCAAACCTGCCTAACTATTCTCCCATCTGCCTTGTCCTTCCATTCCTCTCCCCGTTCTTGTGATTGTCCCCTCCCAACCACTCCCCACACCAAAGCTACCCTGTGTCTATTCCCTACCCTGTGCTCTATCTTCCCCTCCTTCCCTCCCCTCAACACTTTCCATACATCTGCTTTGGGACCTTTTGATCACACATTTTTCCTGGAGGTGGGAGCTTTTTCTTCCTTCATTACCGAAGAAGAGTCATCAATCATGGCCATATAGCCAAGCTACAAGCATACCCCATAATATTCCACCATTGAGAAAAGAGTCAATAAAAACTGCTAAGCAATACATGTGAAAAGGAAAACCTATCTCCTGATCATATCCACCAGGAGACACCCAGTAAGCTTAATAACACAGCCAAAAAACATCCATTTAAGCATTAAAAATTCACACAACTACTGGAAATGACAAACAAAACTTATCAAAACATGTCAAAAACCAGAAAAGAGTAGCTGAGACAAATGGGCTGGAAACAGACAAAGGCTTTCTAGAAGAAGAAGAGCAGGTTTTGGGTTTGCCTGAGAAGGAATACAGAAGAAAGATATGGAAACAAATTCAAATGCTCCAAAAAGGGGTGGAGGAAAACAAGGAAGAAGTCAGGAAAGTACTACAAAAGCAATCAAACAAGAACATACAGCATTGGAAACAATTCAAAACCTGCAAAAAGAGGTCCACATGATTAACAACAAAATATCTGAAATGGACAATACACTGAAAGGGCAAACGAGCAGAATGGAAGAGTTGGAAGCCAGAACTAGCAAGCTGGAAGACAAATCTCTCAATACTGCTTAAGATAGAAGAGCAAGTAGAAAAAAGGATTTAAAAAAACTGAAGAAAGTCTAAGATTCATGCTGGATAACATGAAGAAGAACAACTTAAGAATTATTGGCATTCCGGAACAGGAAGAATCAGAGAATTCCACAAAGGAGATAGTGGAAGAGCTTCTGGAAGAAAAATTCCCTAACATCTTGAAAGATGAGAAGATACACATTCAAGAACTTGACCCCAAAAGAAAATTACCAAGACATATAATAATCAAGCTCTCCAAAATCAAAGACAAGGATAGAATCCTAAAAGCAGCAAGGGAAAAAGAGAAATGTTAATTACAAAGGAAAACAAATCAGATTAAGCTCTGACTATTCAGCAGAAACCATACAAGTAAGAAGACAATGGGGAGACAAAATCCTAAAATAAAAAAACTTCCAACCAAGAATTGTCTAGCCAGCAAAACTGTCAATCAAATACGATGGTGCAATCAAAAAATTCCAGGATAAACAGAAGCTAAGAGATTTTGTCAAAGCCAATCCAGCACTTCCAAACCTCCTAAAAGGAGTTATTTGGACTGAAAACCAAGAATAGACAACAACCAGAGATTGACAGGCATAGCAATACCACCTTAAACTCAAACAAAGTAAAGCAGAGTCCAGCACAAAACAAAACTACAACAAAGAATTCAAAGGAGCTGGGAGGTCAACTGAAGATCAAAATAATAACAATGTCAAAGAAGGGAATAATGTAGGAACAGAGATCCAGGGAGTGAAGAGGTCAGATAGATTACAGGATACAATAGATTGTCTTAAATGGGGAGGAAATGTTAGAAACTCACAAAAAATAGGCACAAAAAAACACAAACCCAGCAAAAGAAGGCATGCAAAACAAATGAATGAACAGCACTACCAAAAAATGTACATAATGGCAGCAATTAATTCATACCTATCGATAATTACATTGAATGTCAATGGATTGAATGTACCAGTGAAGAGACAGCGAGTGGCAGAATGGATAAGAAAACAAGACCCTGCAATATGCTGCCTGCAAGAGACATACTTTATACACAAAGACAAAAACAGACTAAAAGTTAAAGATGGAAAAAAAATACCAAGCTAACTGCAACAATAAACAAGCATGAGTGGCAATACTAATCTCTGATAAAATTAACTGTAAGACAAAAACCAGCATAAGAAATAAGGAAGGACACTATCTCAAGATCAAAGGACAAATTGAGCAAGATGACATAACCATAATAAATATCTATGTTCCCAATGAAAGAGCACCAAGATATATGAAGCAAACCTTACTAGAAGAAAGAAATAGATAAATCTACAATTATAGTGGGAGATTTTAATATACCACTTTCAAAAGCAGAACAACCAAAAAGAAACTTGACACAATTACAGAGGAAGTAAACAACATAATCAACCAACTTCACCTCATAGATGTGTACAGAACATTCAACCCAACAACAGCACAATATACATTCTTCTCCAGTGCACATGGAACATTTTCCAGAATTGACCATGTGTTAGGTCACAAAGGAAGCCTCCATAAATTTACAAATATCAAAATACTACAAACCATCTTTTCAGACCAAAATGCTTTAAAGCTATAAATCAATAAGAAGATCAAGGAAATAAAGTCGAATACCTACAGTCACCAAAAGAAAAGAAATAATAAAGATAAGAGCAGAAATAAATGAGATGGAAAACAGAAAAACTATAGAAAGAATCAACAGGACAAGAAGCTGGGTTCTTTGAAAGGATTAATAAAATTGACAAACCACTGGCAAAACTAACCAAAAAAAAAAAGAGAGAGAAGACACAAATAACACGCATTAGAAACCACATGGGCGATGTCACAAGGGACCCAAACGAAATCAAAGAGATAACAACAGAATGGTATGAAGAGTTGTACTCCAACAAATTTGAAAACTTGGAAGAGATAGATGCATTTTTAGAAAAACATGACCTACCTAAACTTACACAGAGTGAAGTAGAAAACTTGAACAGACCCATAACAAAAGAAGAAATTGATCAGGTCATCAAAAAATTCCCAACCAAAAACAGTCCAGGCCCAGATGGCTTCAGTGGTGAGTTATGTCGAACATTCAGGGAAGAGCTGTCACCAATTCTACTCAAATTATTCCAAAATACAGAAGAGATATGGAAAGCTTCCTAATACTTTTTATGAAGCATGCATAACCCTCATACCAAAACCAGGGAAGGACATTACTAAGAAAGAAAATTATAGACCAATATCCATCATGAACATAGATGCAAAAATTCTCAAAAAAATCCTAGCCAATGGAATCCAGCAGCACATCAAAAAATAATACATCATGACCAAGTGGGTTTCATAAAAGGGATGCAAGGATGGTTCAACATTAGAAAAAGAATCAATGTAATCCACCATATAAATAAGAAAAAGGAAAATAACCACATGATCAAATTGATTGATGCAGAAAAGGCATTTGACAAAATCCAACATCCATTCCTGATAAAACTACTCAACAAATAGGAATTTAAGGTAAATTCCTCAACATAATTAAGAGCATATATATAAAACCAACAGCCTACATTACTCTCAATGGAGAGAAATTGAAAGCCTTTCCTCTGTGAACGAAAACGAGACAAGGATGCCCTTTGTCACTATTCCTATTCAATATTGTGCTGGAAGTCATAGCAAGAGCTATAAGGCAAGATAGAGAAATTAAAGGCATCCAAATTGGCAAAGAGGAAATAAAACTCTCTCTATTTACAGATGATATGATCCTATACAATAGAAAACCCCAAAGACTCAGTAAAAAAAAGCCACTAGACCTCATTGGAAGATTCAGCAAAGTGGCAGAGTATAAGATCAACATACAAAAATCAGTTGGATTCCTCTATAGTAACAATGACAGCACTGGAAAACACATTAGGAAAGCTAAACTATTTACAATAGCCACCCAAAGGATGAAATATTTTGGAATAAATGAAACCAGGAAAACAAAGGACTTATAATAAGAAAATAACAGAACACTACTACAGGAAACCAAAAGAGACTTACAGAAATGGAAGAACATACTATGTTCCTGTATAGGAAGACTAAACATCGTGAAAATGTCAATACTGCCCAGAGCAATTTACACATATAATGCAATCCCAATCCAGACTCCAACAACATTCTTCAAAGAGATGGAAAAAAAAATTACAAACTTTATATGGAAAGGAAGGAGACCCAGGAAAAGCAAAGCACTGCTTAAGAAGATAAAGGTTGGAGGCATCAATGGAACAGAACTGAGAACTCAGAAATTAACCCATCCACATACAGCCAACTGATTTTTGACAAAGTGTCTAAATATATTGCAT
>NW_006408593.1:14679911-14694245 GCF_000296735.1 Chrysochloris asiatica | reverse complement strand
CGTAAAGATTTACACCCTCAGAAACCCTGTACAGGGTCGCTATGGGTTGGAACTGACTCAATGGCACTTAACAACAACAACAACAACACCTCTACAAGAAAAAGACAAATAACACAATTAAAAAATGGGCACAGGACATGAACAGACACTTCACCCAGGAGAAGATATGAAGAAATGTTCACAATCACTAGCCATCAGAGAGATGCAAATCAAAACAACAATGAGATATCATCTCACTCCAGCAATAACAATTAAGATCAAAAAAGTAGAGGACAATAAATGCTGGCAAAGATGCAGAGAGACTGGGACCCTCCTACATTGTTAGTGGGATTGCAAAATGATCCAGCCACTCTGGAAAGCAATATGGTGCTTCCTTAGAAAATTGGAAATAGAAATACCTTATGATCCAGCAGTTCCTCTACTTGGTATTTACCCACAAGAAATACGAGCCATAACACGAATAGATATATGCACACCAATGTTCATAGCAGCACTATGCAATAACAAAAAAGATGGAGACAGCCTAAATGCCCACCAGTTGAGGAATGGATAAAGTATGGTACGTACACACAATGGAATACTATGCTACCTTGAAGAATAACAAGGAAGCTGCAAGCCATCGCATAACATGGAGGAACCTTGAGGACATTATGCTGAGTGAAATTAGTCAGTCACAAAAGGAGAAATACTGCATTATTGTAAAAGATTAAGAAAAAGAATCCACCCAAAAGGGGAAAAAAACTTTATATATAATTGCTGATCACCTGGATGTCTGGGATGAGAGAAGGAGATGGAGGGGAAGATAGAGCATGGGGTAGGGAATAGACACAGGAAAGCTTGGGTCTGAGAGGTGGGGGGGGGGTCAGGCAATATGCAAGAAGGGGGAGGGGAATGGAAGAATAAGGTTGATGGGAGAACAGTTAGGCAGGTTCTCATGGGCTAAGTGGGACAGAGGTTAATGATACTGTATGCACAACCTTTGAACTAGAGAGCTTTGGGATACAGGGATTGAGGCATGATTTGAAAGGGTAAAAGAGGGGAATAATGTTAAGATGCTTGGCTGTCTTTTGAATCTTGGTTTCCCTTGCCTACCATCGTAAAAAGACACTTGAGGGTGAGAGGAGGAATAGCCAGAAACATCACTATAGAAAGTTTGTAAGTCTGTCTTCAGCCTATAACTGATTGGAATACCTTAAAGGGGGCTAGAAATTGACCAGTAAAAGAGACCTCCTGTGGAGCTTTTGCATTGCATAAGACATAGGTGGAAAGCAGAATCCCATCCAGAATTGTCTGAGGTGGGAAATTTCCACTGGAAAGGACGAGCAGACCAGCCTGGAGCAGCTACAAGAACATAAGATACTTCATGAAGAAAGACCAGCAGGAAAAATCCGAAACAATAATGGCAGTCTGATTGATTACTACAAGAACAAGTAAGCTGTTCGCATGGGAGCCATCAAGGCAAGTGGTAGGGTCCCCTCAGAGCAAACTCCCTTCCAAGACTAAGACTCAAGGGGAATACACGAGCAGGCACGTTGGTCAATGATAATGGGAAGAGGGGGAAAAAACAGCAGTGATGTTGGGATCTAAGTCCGACCATATTCAATAGATTCCTGTGAAACCAGGTGGAGACCTGGATGGCCAGCAGTATGGCAAGACCCAGGAATTCCTGGAGCCAGAGGCAGTGACATGGCCACAGAGGACTAGAGCAGAGAGTGAAGTGTCCAGCTGACATGAAGTGAGGGGAGAGCACCCATACTTGAATATAGTTCCCACTTGACCTGGCTTCAATAGCTGGATGATCAGAACTCGACTAGAGGAAGAAAGAAGATGGAAGAAGGAAAAAAAAAGTAGCCCACTACAATTTGATGAACTTTACGTATATGTATGGATGTAGTAGCTCAAAAACGGGAACAAATCTTTACAGCAAGGATCACTCCCACCCCCTCAGTATACAGGGTTGACAGGGATGGGCAACCTAGACATTGGCTACCCAAAATGGGGGCACCTATAAAGGCAAGAAGTGACTGGCTTACAAGCTTTCAAGAGGGAGCCTAGTTCCAGACTGGACAGAGGTAGGTAGAACCTCCAATGAATGATTTCCAATATGTTGGGACAGTGCTGTCAAAAGGAAATGGGGATAAGACTTTTGTGGTACAATAGTGAATAATTGCCATCAGGACTGACTGTGAGGGTCGGAAATGTAGAGGTAGATTTTTTTTAACAAAAGAAAGGGAGTGATTGATTTTTCAGCCCAGGAGCAGAGGTCCCTAGGACCATCAAGTGAGAAGAGCGAAAAGCAGGACCCTACCCAAGACGCAGTGACTCAAGGGATGAAGACAGAGACAATGATGTGAACAGATGGAGCAGCTGAGGACACTGGACTGAGGGAGGGAGAGGGGCTGTGCACTGATGGCAGGGGAGGTCGGGACTGTGGGGTGTATCCTTTGGTTATTTTATGAAGCATGGAGGGAATTGTGATCATTGCAATGATAGGAAATATGATAGGATGAATGTAAAACTGACGTTCTCCCATGTAAACCCAAATAATTCACAATAAACCCTAAAAAAAAAAAAAAAAAGCCGGAAGTGGAGCACATCCTTTTGACCTGAGTTCCCTGTGCATTGGCACTTCTTAACCCAGTGACAGAACACGGTGACACCAGAGAAGTGGCAGAGGCAGAGCAACAGAAGAACTAAGAGCCAGAATTCAAGACAAAGCAATGACCTTCCCAGTCCACAGAGCAAGTAAACTAAATGACTTTGGGGAGGAGGTTTGCTTGAAGAATTGGGTGCCTACAGTCACTTAATTGGGGGACATAGGTTTTGTGATCCAAGGTGTTAGAACCTAGTTCTTCAGGCTGAGGCTTATGGTGGAGTAGAGTGTTCTGTTGGCATTTGTCACTTTGGCCAGAGAGAAGGGCCAACCTTTGGGCATGGATAAGGAGAGGCTGTTCTGACTGGAAGATGTGTGACCTGAACATTCCTGACCATGCTCCTTGGAAACCCTATACCTACTCAATAGCACTTAGCAACAGCAACAACATCCCTAATGAGTACAGTGTCTGAGTTCTGTGTGGCCACTGCAGTGAATTAATCAAACCCAGCTGAGTAAAGAATACTGTGGGAGGGATGGGTGATACCATTTTTTACAAATCCTAACCTTAGTACTTAAGGAGTTCTGGTAGGGTACTGGTTATGAGTTAGGCTGCTAACCTCAAGGTCAGCTGTTCAAAACTACCAGATGTTTTCTGGAAGAAAGATGAGGCTTTTTGTTCCTATAAAGATTTACAGACTCAGAAACCTATACAGAGTCACTGTGAGTTGGACTCTACTCCACAGCATATAAACACCATCTCCACCAGCGTTAATACTTACTTTATGTGCTTTGAAGACAGAAAACTTATGGCATTTTGTGCTTAATTTAGTTAACTGTGAAACTTTCTCCTGTCTAAACATTTCATTATTTGAACATTATGGTGCCTTTCACTGTGGGTTAATGTGCTGAACTTCAAAGTTTGTTAAAACTGCAAGGTTGGCAGTTCAAACTCACCAGCTGCTCATTGGAAATCCTGTACAGGGTCGCTGAGTCTGAACTGGATTGACAGCACTTGACAACAACAACAATAGGTTGTGAACATCAATAAAAAAAAATAGTATAAATAATTGCAATTCTTTCATTTATTGTTCTCTGTGTGTTGTGTTTTATATTCATTATAATATTTAATTTTCACAAGAATCTTATAATCCAATACCTCTTTTGTTCTCATTATTTTAAATTAGGAAACCAAGAGTCAGAGAGAAAGCAAATATCCTCAGTGAGCTCACTTCCACACTTGTTTGGTCACACAGGATGATGTATTTTCTTCTGCATGAACTTTTTCATTCCAATTACCTAACTGACGGCCATTTGCTTTAGTGCAAGTCTTTAAGATCCCAATTTCAATTGTCCAGAATGTCAAGGCACCATCCACGGTCTGCACTATGCCAAGATTTAGCACCCAAGTTCCAGTGATCTTTTTAAGGAGGTCTATTTTGAATTGAAAGGAGCTCTGGTAACGTAGTGGTTACGAATCGGGCTGTGAACCACAAGGTCAGCAGTTTGAAACTACCAGCTGCTCCGTGGGAGAAAGATGAGGCTTTCTACTCCCATAAAGATTTACAGCCTCGGAAACCCTGTTCAGGGTCGCTGGGTTAGAACCAACTCAATGGCACTTAACAACAACAATTTTGAAGTGAGGTCACATTTGAGGAAATATTGGATTATTATGTAATAAAGTATTGAGTGCTAGTGTTCAGGTCCACTGATATCATGTTATTGTTGTTGTTGTTAAGTGTCATCGAGTCGATATCAACTCATAACAACCTTATGCACAGAAGAAAGAAACTCTGGCCTCTTCTGGGCCAACATCACTACTGTTGCCACACTTGAATCAATCGATGCTGCCACTTGATCTTGTTGGAGGTTTTTCATTTGTTCTCTGACACCCCACCTTACCAAACATGATATCCTTCTCCAGCGTCTGGTACCTACTGACTATATGTCCGAAATAGGAGAGACAAATTTTGGCCATCTTGGCCTCCAAGAAGCATTCTGGGGCCACTTCTTCCAAAAAGGATCTATTGGTCCTTTTGGCAGCCCATCACACTTTCAATATTCTCCTCCAACACCACAACTCAAAAGCAACAATACTTCTACAGTCTTCCTTATTCACTGTCCAGCTTTCACATGCATATGAGGTAATTGAAAATACCTGAGTCCTCAAGCTGACATCTTTGCTCTTCAACACTTTAAAAAGGTCTTGTGCAGGAGATTTTGCTAACGCAATACGTCACTTGATTGTTTGCCTGCTGCTTCTGTGAGTATTGATAGTTAATCCAAGAAGAATGAAGTCCTTGACAACTTCAATCCTTTCTCCATTGACAAGAATGTTGTTCATTGGTCCAGTGGTAAGGATTTTTGTTTTCTTTACATTGAGATGTAATCCATACCGAAAGCTGTGCTCTTTGAATTCATCAGTAAATGTTTTAAGTCCTCTTCACTTTCAGCAAGAAAGGTTGCATCATCTGCATATGGCAGGTTGTTAATGAATCTTCCTCCAATCCTGATGCCATGTTTTTCTTCATAGAACCCAGCTACACGGATTATTTGCTCAGTATACTGCTTGAATAAGTATGGTGAAAGAATACAACCTTGTCACACACCTTTCTTAATTTGTAACCATTCAGTGTTCCCATGTTCTATTCGAACAACTGCCTCTTGGTCCAGGTACAGATTCTTCATGATCATAATTAAGTATTTCAGAATACTCATACTTCGCAATGTTATCCATAGCTCGTCATGATCCACACAATTTAAAGCCTTTACATAGTCAATAAAGCACAGGGAAACATCTTTATGATATTCTCTGCTTTCAACCAAGATCCATCAGACATCAACAATGATAACCCTCATTCCACAACCTGTTCTGATTCCAGCTTAAACTGTCAATGTATGCTTGCAGCCTTTTCTGTATTACCTTTAGTAAAACTTTACTTGCATGGTATATCAAAGAGAATATCTGATGATTTCCACACTCCACTGGGACACCTCTCTTTGGAATAGGCACAAATATGAATCTCTTCCAATCAGTCAGCCAGATAGTTGTCTTCCAAATTTCTTGGCAGAGATGAGTGAGTTCCTCATTTTTTAGAAAGATTTCAGTTTTTATTCCATCAATTCCTGGTGCCTTTTTCTTTGCCAATTCCTTCAATGCACCCCAGACTTCTTCCTTCAGTATCATTGGCTCTTGATCATATGTTACTTCTTAAAACGGTTCTACATTAACCATTTCCTTTTGGTACAGAGACTCTGTGTATTCCTTCCATCTTCTCTTGATGCTTTCTGCATCATTAAATAATTTGCCCAGAGAATCATTCAATAACAAAAGTAAGGCTTGAATTTTTTCTTCAGTTCCCCCAGCTTGAGAAACACTGAGCGTGTTTTTCCTTTTTGGTTTTCTGATTCCAGATCTTTGAACATTTTGTGGTAATATTTGGCTTTATCTTCTCAAGCTGATCTTTGAATTTTTCTGTTCAGCTCTTGGACCTCCTCATTTCTTTCATTTGCTTTAGCATCTCTATGTTGGACAGCAAGTTTCAGTATCTTTTCTGACATCCATTTTCCTTCTTTCTTGTCTTCTTAATGACTTTTTGCTTTCTTCATGTATGATGTTCTTGATGTCATCCCATAACTCTTCTGATCTTCTGTCTTTAGTGTTTAATGTATCAAATCTGTTCTTCAGATGATCTCTAATTCAGGTAGGATATATCCAAAGTCATATTTTGTCAGTTTGAATTTGCATATGAGTAATTGATGGTCTGTTCCACAGTCTGCCCCTGGTCTTGTTTTGACTGAAGATACGGAGCTTTTCCATCGTCTCTTTCCACAGATGTAGTCAATTTGATTTCTATGTGCTCCATCTAGTGAGGTCCATGTGTATAGTCATCTCTTATGCTGTCTAAAGGAGGTATTTGAAATTATCAAAACATCGATTTCACAGAATTCTGTCATGCATTCTCCAGCATTATTCCTATTACTAAGGCCATATTTTCCAACTACTGGTCCTTCCTCTTTGCTCCCAGCCTTTGCATTCCAATCACCAGTAATGATCAATACATCTTGATTGCAGGATTGATCAATTTCAGATTGAAGAAGTTGGTAGAATTCTTCTATTTCTTCCTCACTGGTTTGAGTGGTTGGTGGTAAATTTGAATAATAGTGGTATTAACTGGGCTTCCCTTTAGGCACATGGATATTATCCTATCACAGACAGCATTGTACCTCATGACTGATCTGGAAACGTTCTTTTTGATGAAGAATGCAACACCATTCCTCTTCAATGTGTCATCTCCAGCGTAGTAAACCATGTGGGTTCCATCAGATTCAAAATGTGGTTGTCAGAATCAAAATGGCCAATACCAGTCCATTTCAGCTCACTAATGCCTAAGATATCGATGTTTATGTGTTCAATTTAATTTTTTACAACTTCCAATTTTCCCAGATTCATACTTTGTACATTCCATGTTCCAATTTTCATTGGATGTTTAGAGCTGTTTCTCCTCATTTTGAGTTGTGCCCCATCAGAAAATGAAGGTCCCATGTGCTTTTCTCCCATGATCTTTACTCCATTTGCTTTATCATGGTCAACTCTACTTTGAGGAGGCAGCTTCCCCAGTCGCATTTTGAGTGCCTTCCAACCTGAGGGGCCCATTTTCTGGCACTGTATCTGACAGTGTTTCTCTCTATTCATAAGGTTTTCAGTGAGTAAAGATTCTGAAGTAGTTCATCACTCTTTCTTCCTAGACTGTCTTCATCTGGAAGCTCATCTGAAACCTGTCTACCATTGCTGATCCTGCTGGTATTTAAAATACTGGTGGCATAGCTTTCAGAATCGCAGCTACTAACAAGCCACCACAGTACAACAAATTGACAGACAAGTGGTGGCTTGTGATATAATGTTGTTGTTGTTAAGTGCCTTCAAGTCGGTTCTGACCCATAGCGACCCTGGACAGGGTTTCCGAGGGTGTAACTCCTTACGGGAGTAGAAAGCCTCATCTTTCTTCCGCGGAGCAGCTGTATTAATGTACATGAGTCACTTCATTGGTAACATGTCAAGTCTGTGGATCAAAGCACAAACAGCCACTTTACACATTTTATTGCTCCATTTATAATGTTAATAATTTTAAGTACCTTAAGTCCTGTTAGAAAATTTTATCTAGTCAAGTATCCTATAATTTATTGGCAAATAACTAAAAAATTTCAAAGAATGGAAACTTTTGTTGGTTATGTATATGAATTTTGGCAGATCTTTGGGATATCATTTTCTACTTCACTGTTGTTGTTGTTGTTGTTAAGTGCCGTCGAGTCGGTTCCGACCCATAGCGACCCTGTACAGGGTTTCCGAGGGTGTAAATCTTTACGGGAGTAGAAAGCCTCATCTTTCTCCCGCGGAGCAACTGGTAGTTTCGAACCGCTGACCTTAAGGTTCGCAGCCCGATTCGTAGCCACTACGCTACCAGAGCTATTGACCCAAGTGGAAGAGGAGGAATTAGTTATGGCACACATTGCACCTTGTTGAGCCAGTATGAAATTAAGGGAAATTTTACTGTCTGAAATCACATGTGCAGTGAAATTAAAGGAATTTTGCTGGGTTTCTGGTAAGTTTACATGCTTTCTGACTCTTGGCTTCCTAATTGATAAGTGAGAATAAAAATATAAATGTCAGAAGGAATAACAAGCACTTAGCACAGAGAAAGGAGAAAGATGAGGCATTCTGTGCCCACAAAATAGTATTATTGATCCAGTTGTGAGGAATTTTGTTTACTTTACATTGAGATGCAACCCACACTGAAGGCTATATAGTCTTTAATCTTCCTCAGTATTTTAAATCCTCTTCACTTTTGGCAAGCAAGGTTGTATCATATACATATCACAGATTGTTAATGAATCGTCCTCCAATCCTGATGCCACACTCTTTGTCATATATTAAAGCTTCTTGGATTATTTGAAAGCAAACAGATTGAATAAATAAGGTGAAAGAATACAGCCCTGGTGCACACATTTCCTGGCTTTAAAACAATCAATATCCCCTTGTTATGTTCTAACAACTGCCTCTGGTCTATGTACAGATTGCTCAAGATCACAGTCAAGTGTTCCGGAATACACATTGTTCACAGTGTTATCCATAACGTGTCATGGTCCACACAGCTGAAAGCATTTGTATAATTGATATAGCATAGGTAAATATCTTTCCGGTATTCTCTTCTTTTAGCCAGTATCCATCTGACATAAGAAATGATATCTCTAGGTATACATCTTCGTCTGAATCCAACTTAAACCATTGGTAGCTCCCTATCAATGTACTGTTGCAACCATTTTAAAATTATCATGTGGAAAATTTTACTTCCATATGATATTAAAGATACTGTTTGATGATTTCAGCATTCTGTTGTGTCACCACTCTTTGGAATATGCACAAATATGGATTTCTTCCAATCAGTTAGCCAGGTAGCTGTCTTCCAAATTCTTTGGCATAGATGAGTGATTGCCTTCAGTGATACATTAGTTTGTTTCAAAATTTCAAGTTGTATTCCATCAATTCCCAGAGTTTGTTCTTTACCAATACCTAATGTGAACCTTAAACTTCTGCCTTCAGTACCATTGGCTCTTGATCATATGAGACCACTTGAAATGGTTGAACATCAACCATTTGTTGTGGGTACATTAACTCTGTGTATTCATTCATCTTCTTTTGATGCTTTCTGCTTCAATCAACATTTTGCCCATAGAATCCTTCAATACTGAAGAGTCAAGGCTTGAATATTTTACTCAGTTCTTTCAGCTTAAGAATGCTGAGTGTTCTCTTCCCTTTTTGTTTTCTAACTCCAGATTTTGCACATTACTTTATAAAACTTGCCTTTATCTTCTCAAACTGCCCTCTGAAATTTTCTGTTCAGTTCTTTTATGTCCTTATTTCATGCATTTGCTTAGCATCTCTACATTACAGAGCAAGTTTCAAACTCTCTTCTGCCAGCTATTTTGTTTTTGTTTTTTGTTTTTCTCTTTCTCTCCTGTCTTTTTAATGACCTTTTACTTTCTTCCTATACAATATAATTGGTGTCATCCCTCAACTCTTCTACTCTTTAGTCCTTTACATCTAATTAATCAAATCTGTTCTTGAGATGGACTCTAAATTGAGGTGGAATATGTTCTAGCTCACATTTTGGCTCTTATGGACATGTTTTCATTTCCTACAGCTTTGCCTGAACTGAACTTCCATACGAACAATTGATGGTCTGTTCCACAGTCTGCCCCAGCCATTTTTTTTTTTTTTTTTTTTTGGACTGATTATATTGAGCTTTTACAAAGTCTCTGTCCACAGATGCAACCAATTTAATTTCTGTGTATTCCATCTGGTGACATCCATGTGAATACCAATGTTAAAAAAAAATAAAAAATGTTTGCATTGACTAAATCATTGGTCTTGCAAAATGCTATCATATGGTCGCCAGCATCAGTTTTATCACCAAGGCCATATTTTACTACTACTGATCTTACCTCTTTGTTTCCAACCTACACATTCCAATCACCAGTAATCATCAATACATCTTGATTGCATGTTTAATCAATTTCAGAATCAATTGAAGAATTTAGTAAGTCCAATTTCATCCTCACTGGTTTTAGTGGTTGGTGCACACATTTGAATAACAGTGATATTAACTGGTCATTTTGTCAGCATATTGGTATGATCCTGTCACAGACAGCATGGTACTTCAAGATAGTTCTTAAAATGTTCTATTTGGTGATCAACACTATGCCATTCCTGTTGAGTTTGTTGTTTCTGACATAGTAAACCATAGGATGGTCAGATTCCAAATTGTTAATTTCAATTTCAGCTCAAGAATGCCTAAGATATCAGTTATTATGCATTGCTTTTTGACAACTTCCATTTTTCTAGATTCATACTTCTTATATTCCATGTTCCAACTATTAATGGGTGTTTGCCATTGTTTCTCCTCATTGTGAGTTGTGTCCCATCAGAAAATGAAGGTTCCAAAAGTTTTACTGCATTCACATCATCATCATCAACTCACTTTGAGAGGGCAACTCTTCCCCAGTCATATTTTGAGCGCTTTCTAACCTGGGGGGATCATCTTCCAGCACTATATATGACAATATTTTGGAGATATTCATAATGTTTTCATTTTCTGTTACCATATCTGACAATGTTCTGCTGCTAACAATAAACTTTTCAGTGGCTAAACATTCAGAAGTACTTCACTATTCCTTCATACAGCACTTAACAACAGAATAGTTATTTATATTACTATTGTTATATTGATGTTCCTGCCCTATCAATGTCATCAGTTTCCCTTTCATAGTGGCAAATTCATTCCAGATGGTATCTTCTAAATTGGTGACACTGTACCAAATGAGGAAGGCTCTAAAAAGAAGTAGCCAGGTGGGGTGAACTTAAGATTAACTGGTCAATGAATGGGAGAGTTCACTTTGGAGCTCTAATTTTCTTTAACTGGGAGGGAGGAATCTAAAAATTTGCTCCCAATAATTCAGCTACACATGGATGAAATGTAGTTTTTTTAAATTTAAATAAGATCCTTTAAAATGATATTTAAAGGTGTTTTTTTTTTTAATTGATTTTTTTTTTTAATTTGGCGTGCTTTGTTTGATGTTATGTTAGTGAGGTTGGCACCTCAACAGCTTTTCTTTCATTGGAGAACTTCTTACCTAAAGATTTATGGATTTTTACATTAAAAAAATCTATGTTTGACTATTTTAAAACACCAGTCTGGGTTAAGTTCGAATTTATTATAGCTAACCATTAAGGAAAGTTTAAGTAAATGACAACGTCATGAAGTGTAAACTTGTGTAAGATCTTGAATTCAATAACACAAGAGGAAATATTTAAATTCATAGTAAGAAAAAAGAGACAGAAAGTTTGACTCATTGAATGTTTAATAGCCAATTGGGCCATTTTACAAGAGCATAAGATTGTGATTAAGGGCAATGGGGTCTCTGAATAATAGGAAAGATTCATTATGACTTGTTTTGTTTTGCTTTGTAAGTTTTTATTGTGAATTGAGTGATAGTTTCCATGGGAGAATATTGGTTTTCCATTATTCACAATAGCAAAAAGATGGAAACAAACTAGATGCCCATCAGCAGAGAGATGACTGAACAAACTTAGGTACATGCACACAATTGAATATTATAAAACATTGAAAAATAATGATGAATCAGAAAATCACTGAATAACATGGAGGAAACTATATGATATTATGCTAAGTGAAATTAGTTGATTGCAAAGGGATGGATATTTTATGAGATGAAACAACTACAGTAAAAAGTTAAGAACAGGTCTTCATTCTATAATAAACATTTTATTTTGGTTACCAGGGGTGGGAGGAAAGGAATTATTTACAGGATAGGGTATAGTGTAGACACATACTAACTTGGGTCATGGAGAACGCAGTTAGAATTCTGCAGTTAGAATGCAATTAGAAAGGAAATGAAGGTGAAAAAAGAACATTGATTTTTTTTTTTTTTTTCATGTACTGGAAGAAAACAATGTATTTTTATTTTCTCATTAGGACAAAATATTGATAACTTTCCCACGAATGAAAAAAGGGAAAGAAAAATAAGGGGGTGGGAGAAGAAAAGGTAAAAGGAAGAAGAAGAAAAGAAAAAAAAAATTTTGGAAATGGATAATGGTGATGGTTGGGTTGTTCAACATTGGAAGTGTAGTTTGTGTGGTTGGATTCTACATATAAAAATGGTTGAAATGGCAAATGTTTTGTTCTATATATATTGCAAAATAAGTAAATTAATATTGTTGTTGTAACCAGCAAAGGGTCACATAGAGGAAAAACAGTTTATTTTAAGTAGCTGCAGGCTTATTCACATAAAAATTCCCTGGTCCTTCACTAACAAAAATGTCACAATAATATCTCAGGATGTTGTTGTTAAGTACCATCGAGTCAGCTCTGACTCACAGAATTCCTATGAAAAACAGAAAGAAACTAAGCCCTGCACCATCCTTGCAATGTTACACTTGAGACTATAATTGCTGCCAAAGTGCCAATCCATCAAATTGCTAATCCATCTTTTTCACTGACCCTCCACTTTACCAAGCGTAATATCTTTCTACAAGGAGTGGCACCTTCTGATAATATGTCAGAAGTGTGAAAGACAAAGTTTCACCATCACTGCCTCCAAGGAGCAATCTAGCTATACCTCTTCCAACACAGACCTGTTTCTTCTTTTGATAGTCCATGATTCAATATTCTTCTCTAACATGTAACTCAATGTTCATTGTCAAAACTTTCACACTAGTATGAGACTATTGAAAATACCATGATTTGGTTCAGGTGTACCTTAGTCCTCAAACTGGCATCTTTTCTATTGAACACTTTAACTAGACTTCTACAGAAAATTTGTCTAATGCAATATGTTATTTGATTTTTTTTTTCTACTTTTCACTCAATTGGGAATTGAGTGAAGGTTTACAGAGCAGATCATCAGTTTCACATACAACAAATCACATTCTTTGCTTCATTACATGTTGCAATCTTCTCCATGTGTCATGTCAATAGTTAACAGTATTTACTCTACCCACTTTAACTACTGCATTTCTTCCTGTGTCTCCCATGACTTTCGGATTTCCTCTGCTAACTTCTCTCTTGTAGATTGCCTACACTGTCACCCATGTTAGCATTGTCTACCCTCTAGTTCATTAATAATTTTCCCTCCCCACTATAACCATCATAGATTATCTCTTTATCAGGAAAGTCTTTGTTGGCCGCCTGCGCCCCCTTGCCTCTGCGCCATGCCTGCCACCGGCTCAGAACCATCTGGCACAGGAGCCAGTGCCATCACAGCCCCACGGTGAACTGCAGTTACCTGGGCAAGATCAAGCACATCCTCCGCTGCGGCACCAGCACCCTGTCTGTGTTTGGCATGCAGTCTTCCCCTTTTTCTATGACCCCCCACCTTACCAAACATGATATCTTTATCCAGTGACTGGTTAGTCGTTATTAAAAATGGCTTCCTTTGAAGCATGCTGCCAATAATAATATAACCATGCCAGCTCTTCTAATAAAAAAGGTCTTGAGCTTGGTCACTCATTGAGGATGTATGAAAATGGTGAAATTGTAAATAATGTAAGGAAAGTGAAAATATGTGTGTGCTTAACATAAACATGTATATGCACTTCAAACCTTTATCTTTATATGAATTTCAAGAATTCTTTAAACTATTCCCTCAAACTTGAGTGAGCTGAATAACACCATCAGTCATATAGTGTGGTTATGAACATTTAAAGTCATTTGATTTATCTATTGTTATAATAAAATGATAGTCTGTTTGTCAATTTTTAAAATCTCTTATTGCCATTTATCTGTCAAGTTCTTGCCTTAAAATAATTGCATTTGACTAAAGCACACCCAAACAAACATTTGCTGTTGGTTGGATGCTACTCGTAGAATTAGAATCTATATTTTAGAAAAGCTGACTAAATTATATTTTGTCCTGTTTATCTTTGGTTCATCTAATTCTAGCTACCCTTAATCATTAAAAGTGAAACTGGCAGAGAACAAACAAGATGGCGGATCGGGTGGACGTATAGCAGAGAGCTCCGCCAACAATAACACAGAATACCCGACCAAGCAGGTTCAGGGGATGGTCCCAGAACTCTGGATCACATATAAAGGAATACTTAGACGGTTGGAAGGCTCACAGCTGGGGGAATTTGTGGCAGAAGCAAGAAATCTATTGCTTTC
>NW_006408593.1:14667828-14676891 GCF_000296735.1 Chrysochloris asiatica | reverse complement strand
TATAATCAATGTAATGAAATAAGTTATAAGAATTTATAAGAATTGTTGAATGTGAAACTGATGATGTGCCCTGTAAATTTCACAATAAAAACCTTAAAAAAAAAAAAAAAAAAAGTGAAACTGGCAAACTTTGTTATACCTGTTCCTCCACAATAAAATTTTTAAACAACCGAAAAGAAAAGAAAGAAAGAAAACCTTTGTTTAACTTTTTAAAACATGGGTCTAATATATTGGTCTTTTTGATTAATTTCACTCATCATGTCTTCCAGGTTCAACCATGTTTTGAGGTGTTTCTAATGTTCATCATTATTCTTCAATGTTTTGTAGTATTCCACTGTACCAAAATGCGTTTAACCATTCTTCTGTTTCCAGCTTTTTGATAACTCTCTGGTAGAAAGAAAATTGAAGGGTCCTGTTTGATTTCTTGACTGCTGATTCCATGAGTGCTGATAGTAGACACAAGCATATCTTAGGGCTGTTGCTGTTGTTGTTGTTGTTAGGTGCCATTGAGTCAATACCGACTCATAGCAACCTTATGCGTGCCAGAATGAAACACTGCCCAATCCTGAGTCAACCTCACAATTGTTGATATATTTGAGACCATTGATGCTGCCACTGTGCCAATCCATCTTGTAGGGGTCTTCCTCTTTTTCTGCAACCCTCCACTTTATCAAACATGATATTATTCTCCAATGACTGGTCCTACCTGACAATATGTCTGACGTATGAAAGACGAAGTGTGGCCATCCTGGCTTCCAAATAACACTCTGGCTGTGCCTCTTCCAACACAGATCTTTTATTCTTTTGGCAGTCCATGGTACTTTCAATATTTTCCTCCAACACCAGAACTCAAATGCATCGATTCTTCTATGATTTTCCTTATTCACTATCCAACTTTCTTATGCATATGAGGTTATTGAAAACACCATGGCTTGTGTCAGTCATACCTTAGTCCTAAAACTGACATCTTTGCTCTTCAACACTTCAAAGAGACCTTGTACAGCAGATTTGCCCAATGCAACATGTTGTTTGATTTCCTGACTTCTTCTTCCATTAATGTTGATGGTTGATAGAAGCAAAATGAAGTCTTTGACAACGTCAAACTTTTCTCCATTTATATAGACGTTATTTATTGGTCTAGTGGTGAGGAATTTTGTTTTCTTTACATTGAGGTGCAAACCATACCAAAGGCTGTGGTCTTTCATCTTCATCAATAAGTATTTTAAGTCTTCTTGGCTTTCAGCAAGCAACATTTTGTCATTTACATATCACATATTGTTAATGAGCCTTCCTCCAATCCTAATGCCACAGTTTTCTTCATATAATCCAGATTCTCTGATTATTTGTTCAGCATACAGATTGAATACGTATGGTGAAATAATACAACTCTAGTGCACATCTTTATTCATTTTAAACCTTCTGGTGTTTTCTTGTTCTGTTTGAACTGCCTCTTGGTCTATGTACAGGTTCCTCATGAGCACAGTTAAGTGTTCTGGATACTCATACTTCTCAGTATTGTCCATAGATTGTCATGATCTACAGAATTGAAAGCCTTTGCATAGTCAATAAAGCACAAGTAAACATCTTTCTCATATTCTCTTCTTTCAGCCAATATATATCTGGCATCAATGATATTCCTCATTCCACGTCCTTTTCTGAAATTGACTTGAACCTCTAGAAGTTCTCTGTCAATGTATAATTGCAGCTGTGTCTGTATTACCTTTAGTAAAACTTTACTCGTATGGGATATCAGTGATATTGTCCAGTGCTTTCTGCATTCCATTGGGTCACCTCTCTTTAGATTGGGAACAAATACTCTTCTGATCATTTGCCCAGGTAGCTGTCTTCCAAGTTTCTTGGCATAGAAGAATGAGTGCCTCGAGTACCACATCACTTTGTTGAAAGATTTCAATTTGTATTCCATCAATTCCCAGTGCCTTGTTCTTTGCCAATTCCTTCAATGAACCTTGGACATCTTCCTTCAGGATCATTGGTTTTTGAAACATATGCTACCTCTTGAAATGGGTCAACATTGACCATTTCTTTTTGGTACAATGATTCTGTGTATTCCTTCCATCTTCTTTTGATGTTTTCTTCATCATTCAGTCTTTTCCCCATAATCTTACAATACTATCAGTTGAAGTTTGAATTTTCAATCAGTTCCATCAGCTTGAGAAATACTGAGATTGTTCTTCCCTTTTGCTTTTCTAACTCCAAGTCTTTGCACGTTTTATTATAATATTAGACTTTGTCTTCTCAAGCCATTCTTTGAGATTTTCTGTTCAACTCTTGTATCTCCTCACTTATTCCATTTGCTTTAGCATCTTTAGGCTAGAGAGCCAGTCTCAGAATCTCTTCTGACATCCATTTTGGGGTTTTCCTTCTCTCTTGTCTTTTCAATGACCTTTGGCTTTCTTCCTATATGATGCTTTTGATGTCATCCCACAACTCTTTTTGTCTTTTGTCTTTAGTGTCTAACATATCAAATCTGTTTTTCAGATGTTCTCTAAATTCAGGTGGGATATATTCAAGGTCATATTTTGGCTCTTATGAACTTGGTTACGTTTTCTTCAGCTTCAGTCTGAATTTGCATATGAGCAATTGATGGTCTGTTCCACAGTCTATGTCTGGCCTTGTTTTGGCTGATGATATGGAGCTTTCCACTATCTCTACCACAGATGTAGTCAATTTGATTTATGTGTAGTCTGTCTGGTGAGGTCCACGTGTATAACATCTTTTCTGCTGTTTTAAAAAATATCTCAGGATACTTAGGTAAGAAAATATTGAAGACTAACATTTCCACTCTCAAGAGAACCATCACATTTGGACTAGCCATGTTTTCAGAGAGAAATCTATTCTTTGAACTCAAGCCTATATATAAATTCAGCTGTATCCCCTAGTCAATATTTTCTGATACTACAGTGAGCAACACAGTCTTATAAAGAATGTTTCCAACTTATTCTATTAAATCTTATTCCAAATTGTAGCCAGCTCAACTGCATTTCAAAAACTGTTCTCTAATGATGTTTGTGAGTGCCATTTGGGAGTAAGTGAAAGACATTGGATGATGTTTTGGCAAAAGTTCCAACAGGAAGAAAAACTAATCCTCAGATGACTTAAGAAATCATTGCATTACCAAATTCTGTGTTGTGTGACTGTGTATTTAAACACTCTTCTGTAATCCATAATAATCAAATTATGAAGAAGGGTCTATGAGCAATGACAGAAATATGACATGTATGATCAAGCAAAGAAATTGTTTGGGAGACATTGCTCCCAAACTTAGAGGATTTTTAGGGAAACAAAGTCAGAAAGAAGATTTGAATCTGGAATAAAAGTAGTTCTCCCCACACTGCCTTTGGAATTTTGGGGGACAAAAACTTGACAGAGTTGATTGGAGAAAATAATATCCAGTTTAGTGGACTTTACTCACTTATATATTTTACAGACTAATATAGTAGTTTTTCCTGATTTGAAAATCTTTGCATTATTCTCAAAGTTTTTAATTTGTACTGAATGTAGTTCTAAGAGATCTGGGGGAAAAAAGTGTATGTATGTTGAAGATTCATGTACATTTTCATGGAAGGCAAAAAAAACAGTAGAAATTGGATTCTGGCAATATAGCTAATTTTCTTATCAAATTCAGATTGGTAATTAGAACAAAAAATAAACAAATATCCAAGATTTTTATCTAAAAAGATAAGAATTTCTACGTCTCTTGCTTGTTAGGTTTTTAAGTTGAAATTTCTTCCTAGAATTGCATTCCTTTGAAGTTCATAGAGTCTATTTGTGTTTCAAATGCCTGGAGTGGAAGCTATCCATAATGGACTGCATCTAAAAACCAAGGATTCTTCAATCAACTAGACCCAGGTCAGTGGTAATGAAATCAAGCTTTCTCCCCAGAAAGCTTAATTGTGTTAATTTAGCCAAGTTATTTTCACTAAAATAATTTTTACAATAAGATTCTCTCAATTGTATGCTAGTATTTTTATGTGAAAGTGAACTTGGATGAAGTGACATGAAATTATTTTCTGATGACACTTATGCATCTGATTAGAGATTTACCTGAATAATTACAGCATTCAGTTACCACTCTCTCCCCAACTTCTAGTAGATGTCTGGTCTGTTCTAAGCTCTAAAAATAGAGACTTATTCAAGAAAAAAAATTAATAAAAAATAATTTATCTTCCTAATTATCTGCATCACAACACAATATTATCTGCATCTCACTACATATCCTATCAATGATGTCATCAGTCCAGACATTGTTTACAACTATTGAAGTCACTTTTGTAACATTCTGATCAGCATTATTTCTCACCAAGTAACCAGAATCATGTTCCGCCTTTTACTAACTTCCACATTTCCAAATTAAAGTTAGAATTTTTTCTTCTAATCTATTACAAAGTATTAACCACATTATGAAGTATCAGCAAAAGCTATGGATGGGGTAAAGAGCTTAGGGATTGAGCTGTCCTGAAAACTAATGAGTTTGCCTCACCTTTTCTGAAGCTGTAATGCGCATGATGTTGGATTTTGTGCTCATATAAGTTTTAAGGGAAAAGTATGTTATTATGTTTTTGTAGGGTTGGGTAAGTAGGAAAAAAATAATAACTTATGACCATTTGTAATAATAGCATGTACCTACTCTTGAAAATCCATGTACAGACCATAACCAAAAACAGAATATATTCTTGTCTATGTTCATTATTCACCCGATTTAGCAGTGAAACTTCAAGTTATCTTAATTGAGTAAATGTGTACCTGAAGGAAAATTGTGCTATCTTAGATGGTCCTAGTGTTTCTGTTTTCTCAATAAAAAATTCAATAATCATAATGATTTATTTATTTCCATATCTAAATTGCAAATGGAGAAATATATAAAATCTAGAGCATGAATTTACATAGTGAAAGTTCCATTGCATGCAAAACTCATTTAAGAAATATTGTGAAGTTTTGAAGCCCACATTTCCAAAGATGAATTGTTGGGAAGATTGAGAGTGAAATGAAGGAACCTATTGAGCCATGTAGAACACACAGGGTCATTGAACGAATGATGCTTGACAGGCTGTAAGAGAGATCCTTCTTGAACACATTGAAAAAAAACTTCTCCATCTACAGCTCTGTCTCTATCTGTATGTGCATGTGCTTTCATTTGACAGAAAAATGAAAAATCAATTATAGAACATAACAGATATATATGTACCCACTTGGGCAATTTTATAGCTCATAGTTTGACTTTTTAAATGAATATTATGTTCATATAACTGTAAATATCCAAGACAATGTTGTTGTTGTGAAGTGCCGTCGAGTCGGTTCCAACCCATAGTGACCCTATATAGGGTTTCCGAGGAGCAGATGGTGAGCTTGAACCACCGACCTTGTAGTTCAAACAGCTTTGCAGTCTGGCGCATTAACCCACAGCGCCACACCAGGACAATGGACCAGTGTAAATTCTAAATTAATTGTAATTGATGATATTTGTCAGGAAAAAAATTAAGGAAATTAACCCTACAATCTGAGAGATATTTAGATACCAAAAGGAAGTTTCGAAACTGACCATATGTGATCATTTAGACAGTAAAGTCGTTTAAACTGCAAGGTCGGTGGTTCAAGCTCACCAGCTGCTCCTTGGAAACCCTTGACAGGATCGTTATGGGTCGGAATCGACTCGAAGACACTTAACAACAACAACAAATTATTGAGCTAAGGAGCTCTGGTAGCGCAGTGATTACGAATCAGGCTGCTAATCTCACGGTCAGCGGTGGGAAACTACCAGCTGTTCCACGGGAGAGAGATGAGGCTTTCTGCTCAGATAAAGATTTACAGCCTCGGAAACCCTGTGCAGAGTCGCTATGAGTCGAAAAGGACTCCACAGCACATAACAACAGCAACAACATTACTGAGATGGATTCCTGGTGTGTACTATGTGTACATCTCAATAATGTGTGTACTATGGGCTAATGCGCTGGGCTGCAAAGTTGGTTTGAACCACAAGGTAGTAGTAGTTCAAGTTCATGAGCTGCTACTTGGAAACCCTATATCGGTTAGAATGGATGCTAAAACATTCAATAACAACAACAATAAAAAATTTTCAGATAAATAACATCAAGGTGTTATTGCAAATGATATAAAATACTGAGATAGGGTCCTGGTGTGGCTCTGTGGGATAATGCAATGGACCAAGAAGTCAGGTTGAACTGCTAGGTCGGTAGTTCAAATTCACAAGTTATTCCTCAGAAACCGTATACACGATCACTATGAATCTACACAGACTTGACAGCACTTAACAACAACAAGTTATTGATAAGTTTGTAAGATACTATTACTATGTGATTAATTTGAATGAGGACAAATATAACCTCCTTCTGTTTTTCTTTATAACTATCTGCACATTGCCAGTGGTAAAATAATTGTAGTTCCATCAATTCCAAAGAAAAAGACTATAGAAGTAATAAAATATTTTGCTATTGAAATATCGCTCAGAAATACTGTGATCTTTTCAGATGGGACACATTTCTTCAACCAAGCTACATTGGGAGAATGAGCAATGTAACCGAATTCATCCTGCTCGGTCTGACTCAGAATCCAAAACTGCAGAAACTTTTATTTCCTGTGTGTTTAATCACCTACTTGATCACATTGGCAGGTAACTTGTTTATCTCAGTCACTATCTTCATCAGCCCAGCCCTGGGCTCACCCATGTACTTTTTTCTGTTATGTTTGTCCACGATAGATGGTTTTTACTCCTCTTGCATCATTCCCAGAATGATCTTTGACTTGATCTCTGAGAAAAACACCATATCCTTCAATGGCTGCATGACTCAGCTCTTTGCTGAACATTTTTTTGCTGCCACTGAGATCATCTTATTAATTGCAATGGCCTATGACCGCTATGTGGCCATCTGTAAACCCTTACACTACACAACCATCATGAGCAGACCTCTTTGTACTTTCATGGTCGGGATGGCTGGGGTTTTGGGATTTATACATGGAGGAATCCAGTTTTTGTTAATTGTTCAATTGCCATTTTGTGGTCCCAATGTCATTGATCATTTTATGTGTGATTTAATACCCCTCCTGAAGTTGGCCTGCGCAGACACTCACATTCTGGGGCCCCTAATTGCTGCCAATAGTGGATCACAATGTTTGATCTCTTTTTTGATGCTAGTCACTTCCTATATCATCATCCTGTACTCCTTAAGGAGTTACAGTGCTGAAGGGCGTCGCAAAGCCCTCTCTACGTGTGCCTCTCATGTCACTGTGGTCATTTTATTCTTTGTACCTTGTTCATTCCTGTATCTGAGACCCATGACCTCCTTCTCTGCTGACAAAGCAGTGACTGTATTTTGCACTCTAGTAACTCCTATGTTGAACCCTTTAATCTACACCTTGAGAAATGCAGAAGTAAAAAATGCTATGAAAAAGGTCTTGGGTCAAGTAATGCAAGCCAGCAAAAGATAAATCTTGTGATTAAAGTATTTAATTCAATAATTTCTGATCAAATTTAAGACTTTCACTTATCCTGTTTGGATCAATTTGCTTTAGAAGACCAAAAGTTGTAGACATGGCTAACTTATCTAAAGGCACAATAGGCACAGTTCGTAGGTCCCATAACTCATTTAACAATAAAAGATACATTGTAATTTCCTTCTAAAATAATAATATAATCCAATTTAATGATATTAATCTTTATATTAATACAGTAATGTGCATCTACAGTTTTAATATTTTTTATGGAGAAATGTGACTGTAAGCACAAAAGTATGTAGGGTCCACGAGAGTCATTTGTGGGCCTGACTGTAGATAAACACATCATCAGCTATAGTCATGAAAAATTTTATACCCATTACTACAACTAGTGTGAAGTTTTATATTAAAATAGGAAAATTAATATAAATGAAAGGAGTTTCATATAGTACAGAGAGAGTCTACAAGAAGCACTTTCAACAAGATAGGTTTTTAAGATTAGAACTCAACCATTCCTTTTAGTCCAGAAATTTCTAGAGATACTATTGGAAGCAGAATTGATCTGAACAAAAGAAATGTAATCAATAAAGCCTTTAGAGATAAGGTGTATATAATGCAATATCTGCATATTAATGCCTAATGTTAGACACAAACAAAAAATAGACTCTGCAAACAAAGCAACTGTTACAGGAAATTATCAGTAATGAAAAAATAATTTAGGCCCTGAAACTATACAAGAATAATCCCAAGTCTCAATTATACAAAATATTCCATATCACAAACATAATGAATCAATGAGACATTTGGAAATAGTCTGATGCTTTCAAGTTAGAGAAGACAAATTTTGGATGAAATAGATCTGATTTCTCATCTGATCTGTGGTGGTAATTAGCCTTGCAAATGTAAACAAGTTATTTCACCTTTCTTTAACCATTTATCTGTAAGGGGGAAATGATATTACATACTTCCTTAAGTGGAAAAAGTTATTGGTTTAAAGTGGAAAAATGACTTAGATCAAGAATAGTAGAAATTGTTCAAACTGTGCAGCTTCAAAATTGTCCATCAGAATATTTGCTAGCTACTCATCTGTGTCTGACAAAGGGGTCCATGTGAAAATCACGATCATGGCAGCACCAAATGTATTCCCCTGTCTCACTTCACACAAAATACATCATAAAAGTCATCTATTTACTAATAGGAACAACATAAGGTTGGGCTATTATCTCAGCAACCATATCTCTGCAGTTTCTTGTATTGTCATTGCTTGTATGATGCTATGATGCTGAAAGCTATGCCACCAGTATTTTGAATACCAGTAGGGTCACCAGAGAAGTTTCCAGACTAATTCAAACAAGGACAAAAGCCCTGATTATCTGTTTCCAAAAATAAGTCAATGAAAACCCAATGGATCACAACAGAATACTGTTCAATATAGTGCTAAGTGTAAGCCCTCCTTGTTGGAAGGCACTGAAAATGCACAGTAACAGCAGTGAACTTGAGCATAGTAATAAGCCTAAAGATGGTGCCAGACAGGCATTGCTTCATTCTGTTGTACATGGGATCATCATGAATCAGAGTCAACTCAATATAAAT
>NW_006408593.1:14664128-14667728 GCF_000296735.1 Chrysochloris asiatica | reverse complement strand
GCTGAAAGCTATGCCACCAGTATTTTGAATACCAGTAGGGTCACCAGAGAAGTTTCCAGACTAATTCAAACAAGGATGAAAGTCCTAATTATCTGTTTCCAAAAATAAACCAATGAAAACCCAATGGATCACAAAAGAATACCGTTCAATATAGTGCTAAGTGTAAGCCCTCCTGGTTGGAAGGCACTGAAAATACACAGTAATAGCAGTGAACTTGAGCATAGTAATAAGCCTAAAGATGGTGCCAGACAGGCATTGCTTCATTCTGTTGTACATGGGATCATCATGAATCAGAGTATAAATATCAATATAAATATCAACAACAATAATCTCATCAAGGAATCCTAAAAGAGCACGTACATGATCCTGTCACTAATTCACTATTCTGGGATGAAAATGGCTATAAATATCTCTGTATTTACAAATCAGGGTACTGGAAGGAAAGACTATGAGATTCTTTGAGCAGAAATAATTTCAAAACTTTGACACCTATTGATATATTGTCCTGTTCTGTAACTCTGGAAAAATAAGAAGGGATAGCTCAGAGCTAGGGACCAAAAGACATATGTCTATACAGATTTATGATTTCTGTTGTTTTCACTAGATTTCTAAACCAGGCACTCAACAGTCACATGATGACGAGATTCCCCATGTTCTGCAGACTTTAAGTTGAGTCAGAGTTCACATAGAAAACATTCAAAAACAAATGCTTTCTGGATTCTAGACTTCCTAAATCCATCAAGATTAGCTGAACCCCTGAAGCTATTGCCCTTAGATAATCTTTAAACTTTACCCCAAAATTATCCCATGAAGTCTTCTTAAAACCAAACAAGTTTAACTTACTAGTAAAAATAGGTCTGCTGACTCCCATAGACCTGGAGTATGGTGAGACCTGAGGATTCCTGAGCCCATTGACAAGGATATAGCCACAGAGGACTAGAGCTGAGAGTGAAGCATCCAGCTGATATGAAGTGAGGGAAGATGCACAAGTACACACAAACTTCCAGACAGTACCCATTTGACCTAGCTTCAATGGCTTAATGATCAGAACTCGACTAGAGGAAGATTAAAAAAAAAAAAATTTGATAAAGAAAACAAGTTAAAATTGCTACAATTTGATCAACTTGACCTATACTTATGGATGTAGTATCTTATAGTACCAACCAAGAGGGAAGGAATCTTCACAGAAGGAACATTCCTATCCCCTCTGTTCACAGGGTTGATAGGGATCAGCAAGTTAGACAATGGGTACCTAAAATGGTTGGGCTATAAAGGCACAAAGTGACTGGCTTACATGTTTGCAAGAGGGAGTTTGGTTTCAGAATGTGCAGGGGGCTGTAGAATCCCCACTGAATAGTTTTCATCCTTCCTAGATGAGTAGGGTAAAAGGAGATAATGATAAAATTGTTAATGATTCAATGGTGAGTAATTGTTATCATGGCTAATTGAGATTGTTGCAACTGTAAAGGTAGACATTTTGTAGCAAAATGAGGGGAGGTTGATCTTACAGTCCAGGAATGGAGAACCATGGGACCATCAAGGGAGAAGAGGAGGAGTGGAGTGTGGGACCCTATCCAGAGAAGTGGTGACGCCAGAGATGGAGAGCTGGAGTAGCTGAGGACTCTAGACTCATGGAGGGAGAGGGACAGTGTGCTGGTGACAGGGTGGAGAGGGGCGGGCTTACATGGTGTGCCCTTTGGTTATTTGAATGATTGTATATTCCTGAGTGTTTTGGTGTATATCCAAAACAAAACAAACAAACAAAGAAAACCCAGAGGGAATAGAAGCAAATACTATTGAATGATGATGCATGGAGGGGATTGTAATCATAGCAATGAAACAAAATACCACAAGATGTATATAAAACTGATGTTCTCCCACATAAACTATCACTCAATTCACAATAAAAACTTTTAAAAAGAAGTCTGCCTTGAATACTAGGCTATTTTAATAATTACCTATGTAGGACCAAGTTGTTCAAAAGATTAAATAGAAACCTTCGGAGATTTTTATTTCATGTTAATAGGGAGAGTGAGAATAGCTGCACAATTCAAAGAAGAAATGCAGCCAGAGTGCTCCTTGGAGGCCAGAATGGCCAAACTTCGTCTCTCATACTTTGGACATATTGTCAGGAGGGAGCAGTTGCTGGAGAAGGATATCATGTTTGGTAAGGTGGAAGGTCAGGGAAAAAGAGGAAGAATCCCAATGAAATGGATTGGCCAAGTGGCAGCATTGATGGACTCAAGCATGGCAACAGGAGCAAGGTTGGCCCAGGATGGGGCAGTGTTTCATTCTGCTGTGCATAAGGTCACTGTGGGTCAGCACCGACTCGATGGCACCTAACAACAACAACGTCACTAAATGTTGTCTGTAGAAACTGGTGAATTGGTGTATGTTTTTCTGTGTGGAATCTCAACAACAAAATAAATAAAATTATATTTAAAAAAAAACAAATGCTTTGCCATGATTTCTATATGTATGCAACTTATAGATATATACAGACAATGTTGTTTTAAAAAAATCAAAGTTTTAAAGAAATCATTCATGTTTTGAAAATCTTGTCACAGTTTCCACAAAAAACATAATGAGAAATAGAATTGTTTGAATGCTAATATAGATTAAAATCATGGTGACAGTGGTGGTTTTGTTATGATAATGATGACAATACTGTTTGGTAGTGATGGTGGTACTGAATGTTCATTGTGAGCTTTGTCTAAATAAAATCATGTAATACAGTGCATTACTTCTTATGGCTCTTTTATCAATTGTCTTTGTAACTCCCACCAAAACAACACTTTTTGCTGATGGATTTGGATAAAAGAAGATGGGCAAAGATGTTAATAGAATGATTTGCTTCAGTTGTAATTGTTAATGGGAAGTCTAATGTAGATTTCAAATGAGCCATTTCAGAAGCAGTAGGGAGGATCTCACTACCATTAAAGAACAGCCAGAAGTGGAGCACATCCTTTTGGCCTGAGTTCTCTGTGCACTGAAGCTTCATAACCCAGTGACAGAACATGGTGATACTGGAGCAGTGGCAGAGGATTAGCAACAGAAGAACTAAGAGCCAGAGTTCAAGACAAAGCAATAAAATTCCCAGTCCAGAGAGCAAGTAAGCTAAATGACTTTGGGGAGGAGATTTGCTTGAACAATTGGGTGCCTACAGTCACTTAATTATGGGACATAGGTTTTGTGATCCATGGTGTTAGAACCTAGTTCTTCAGGCTGAGGCTTATGGTGGAGTAGAGTGTTCTGTTGGCATTTGTAACTTTGGCCAGACAGAGAAGGGCCAGCCTTTGGGCATGGATAAGGAGATGCTGTTCTGACTGGAAGATCTGTGACCTGAACATTTCTGACCATGCTCCTTGGAAACCCTATACCTACTCAACAATACTTAGCAACAACAACAACATCCCTAATGAGTACAGTGTCTGAGTTCTGTATGGCCATTGCAGTGAATCAATCAAACCCAGCTGAGTAAAGAATGCTGTGGGAGGGATGGTTGGTACCATTTTTCATAAATCCTACCCTCTTATGCATGTGAAAGCTGGACATTGAATAAGGAAGACTGCAGAAGAATTGATGCCTTGAGTTATGGTG
>NW_006408593.1:14660429-14661963 GCF_000296735.1 Chrysochloris asiatica | reverse complement strand
CTCTACAGGCTCGCTATGAGTCAGAATCAACTTGATGGCACTTACCAACAATTATGAAGTGAAGTCACATTAGAGGAAATATTTGGTTATTATGTAATTGAGTATTGAGTGCTAGTGCTCAGGTCCTCTGATAGGTGTCATTAATGTACATGAGTCACTTCACTGGTAACATGTCAATTCTCTGGATCAAAGCATGGCCAGCAAATTTACACATTTTATTGCTCCATTTGTAATTTCAATAATTTTAAGTATCTTAAGTCCTGTTAGAAAAATTTATCTAGTCAAGGATCCTATATTTTATTGGCAAATAACAAAAAAAAAAACAAAAAAAAAAAACGTTAAAGAATGGAAATTTTTATTGGTTAGGATTTGGCACATTATGTTACAATACTTGCCTTTATCTTCTCAAACTGCCCTTTGAAATTTTCTGTTCAGTTCTTTTACATCCTCATTTCTTCCATTTGCTTTAGCATCTCTACATTACACAGCAAGTTTCAAATTCTCTTCTGCCATCTATTTGGGTTTTTTTCTCTCTCCTGTCTCTTTAATGACCTTTTTCTTTCTTCCTATATGATATAATTGGTGTCATCCCTCAACTCTTCTACTCTTTATTTCTTTGCATCTAACTAATCAAATCTGTTCTTGAGATGGTCTCTAAATTCAGGTGGAATATGATCTAGCTCACATTTTGGCTCTTAGGGACTTGTTTTCATTTCCTTCAGCTTTGCCTGAACTTCCATATAAACAATTGATGGTCTGTTCCACAGTCAGCCCTGGCCTTTTTTTTTTTGGCTGATTATATTGATTATATGGAGCTTTTCCAAAGTCTCTGCCCACAGATGTAGCCAGTTTAATTTCTGTGTATTCCATCTGCTGACATCCACGTGAATACCAATGTTTGATGTTTAAAAAAAATTTTTGCATTGGCTTAAACATTGATCTTGCAAAATGCTATCATATGATCTCCAGCATCAGTTCTATCACCAAGGCCATATTTTACTACTGATTCTACCTCTTTGTTTCCAACCTACACATTCCAATCAGCAATAATTATAAATACATCTTGATTGCATGTTTAATCAATTTCAGATTGAAGAATTTAGTAACTCCAATTTCATCCTCACTGGTTTTAGTGGTTGGTGCACACATTTGAATAACAGTGGTATTAACTGGTCATCTTGTCAGCATATTGGTATTATCCTGTCACAGACAGCATGGTACTTCAAGATAGTTTTTGAAATGTTCTTCTTGGTGATCAATGCTATGCCATTCCTGTTGAGTTTGTTGTTCCTGAAATAGTAAACTATATGATGGTCAGATTCAAAACTGTTCATTTCAATTTCAGCTCAAGAATGCCTAAATTACCAGTTTTTAAGCATTCCATTTTGACAACTTCCATTTTTCTGGATTCATACTTTTTACATCCCATGTTCTAACTATTAATGGATGTTTGCCATTGTTTCTCCTCATTGTGAGTTGTGTCCCATCAGAAAATGAAGGTCCCAAAAGATGTACTCTAATCATGTCATCATGA
>NW_006408593.1:14640914-14659339 GCF_000296735.1 Chrysochloris asiatica | reverse complement strand
ATATAATCATTTAAATAACAATTCTTTAAGCCTGCCTCCTGGCCGTCAGTACACATCTTTACTCTTTCCATGAGTTTAGAGTTCTCAGCTGCTCTATCTCTCCATGTCTGCTTCCATCTCTGGTGTCACAATTCTCTGCATAGATTCTCACATTCCACTTGGGCTCTTCTACCTTCATTGTCAGATTCATTATGACTTGACTGTGAAGTGGGTTGCTCCTCAGGTATTGATAATATTTCCCAAAACTTTCTTTGTCAAAAATAGTGATAGTATGTATAACGATGGAGGCAGGAAGCTGCACAAAATCCATCTGCCATTCAAGCATAGCTCTTTGAACAAAGGAAATCTCCAAGGTAAAGCTTGACAAGGTTGAGCTGGGTGATATGATAAATGACTGAACAGGATTTTACTACATAGTCGGCTATATTCCAAAAATGTCCCCAATTATTTTTTTTTTTAATTAGGTCAACTACCTCATATTTCCTGAGTTGATCTAAGGACTGCAAGACTCAAACAAGAAATATTTGCAAAGATGTTGGTAAAACAGACTTGTCATTGGATCCATCCATGTATCATATTTACTGTTTAGCAGCCCTCCTTCCCTTTAAGTCTTCTTTAGGAGCATGAAGAAAATAAAGTACTAAATTATGCTAAAAGCTACCATCTTACAGAGTCTTGGTGTGGCACTGTAGGAGAAGCACTCAACCGCAAGGTCAGTTTTAACCACAAGATTCAAAGTTGTAGCTCCTAGTAACTTCAAGTTTCTAATATCTCTACAACTTTCCTAATTAGTGAATGGATCTCCATTTCCAGAGACTGTTGTCATCTAAATTAATGATGAGAAAGCCAAATGACTAAAGAGGGAGCCCACAGAATGTGAAAAAAATCTTTTGAAATGATGCACCAGACAAGGGACTAATTTCTAAAATATGTAGGAAGCTACAACACCTCTGCAAGAAACAGACAAATAACTCAATTAAAAAATGGGCACAGGACATGAACAGACACTTTATCAAGGAGGAGATTTGGGCAGCCAACAAACATATGCAAAAATGTTCATAATCACCAGCCATTAAAGAGATGCAAATCAAAACAACAATGAGATATCATCTCACACCAGCAATAACAGCAAGATCAAAAAAGTAGACGACTATAAATGCTGGCAAAGATGCAGAGAGCCTGGATCCTCCTACATTACTGGTGGGATTCCAAAATTGTCCAACGACTCTGTAAAACAATATAGCGCTTCCTCCGAAAGTTGGAAATAGAAATACCTTATGATCCAGCAATTCCTCTACTTGGTATTTATCCACAAGAAATACGAGTCACAACACAAGTAGATACATGCACATCAATGTTCATAGCAGCACTATTTACAGTAGCAAAATGATGGAGACAGCCTAAGTTCCTATCAATGGAAGAATTGATAAACAAACTATGGTACATACACATAACGGAATATTTTGCTGTCTTGAAAAATAACAAGGAAGCTGCAAGCACCGCATAATATGGATCAACCTTGAGTGAAATTAGTCAGTCACAAAAGGAGAAATTCTGCATAGGACCATTATTGTAAAAGCTTAAGAAAAAGTACCCACACTAAAAGGGGGGAAATTATTTGCCGATTACTGAGGTGTATGGGGTGGGATGAAGAGAAGGAGGGGAAGGTGGAGCACAGTGTTGGGAATAGACACAGGATAGTTTGGGTGCTGTGGGTGGGCAATACACAAGAAGGGGGAGGGGAATGGAAGAACAAGGTGGATAGGAGAACATTCAGGAAGATTTGCATGGGCTAAGTGAAACAGTTAATTAATGATGTGTGGTAAAACTTGGAACAATAGGACTCTAGGATACAGGGATAGAGGCATAGTTTGAATGGGTAAAAGAGGGGAAATAATGTTAAGATGCTTGATTGTCTTTTGAATCTTGGTTTCCCTTGCCTACTATTGTAAAATAAACACTTGAGGGAAAGAGAAAGAAATAGCCTGAAACATTGCCATAAAAGCTTGTAAATCCATCTTCAGCCTATAACTGATTGTTGTTTGTTGTTAAGTGCCGTCTTATCAGTTCCAACCCATAGCGACCCTGAACAGAGTTTTCAAGGCTGTAAATCTTTACAGGAGCAGAAAGCCTCATCTTTCTTCTGCAGAGTAGCTAGTAGTTTCGAACTGCTTGTAGTTTCGAACTTGTGGTTCACAACCTGATTCGTAACAACTACACTACCATTTTGGAATACCTAAAATAGGCTAGAACCTGCCCAGTGAAGGAGGCTTCCTGCAGAGCCTTTGCATTGCATAAGACCAAAATAACTGAACCCCATCCAGAATCTTCTGTGGTGGGAAATTTCCACTTGAAAAGACCAGTAGACCAGCCTGGAGCAGCTGTAAGAAGAGAAGATATTTCTTGAAAGAAAGACCAGCAGGAAAAAATCAAAAACAAAAATGGCAGTCTGATTGACTACTACAGGAACAAGCAAGTTGTTCACCCAGGAGCCATCAAAGCAAGTGGTCGGATCCCCTAAGAGAAAACCCCTCCAAAACAGAGACTCAAGGTGAATACGTGAGCAGGCATATGGCAATGTGGTGACCACGTTGGTCTACCAACAAGGGAAAGAGGTGGTGGAGAACAGCAATGAAGTGGTGAGCTAAGTCCGACCTCGTTCAATAGACTCCTGTCAACCTGGGTTGAATTTTTTAATCAGTTCCATCAGCTTGAGGAATACTGAGATGTTCTTCCCTTTTGTTTTTCTAACTCCAGGTCTTTGCACATTTTGTTATAACATTTGACTTTGTCTTCTTGAGCCGATCTTTGAAATGTTCTGTTCAACTCTTGTATCTCCTCACTTATTCCATTTGCTTTAGCATCTTTAGGCTAGAGAGCCAGTCTCAGAATCTCTTCTGACATCCATTTTGGGGTTTTCCTTCTCTCTTGTCTTTTCAATGACCTTTGGCTTTCTTCCTATATGATGCTCTTGATGTCATCCCACTACTCTTTTAGTCTTCCGTCTTTAGTGTCTAACATATCAAATCTGTTCTTCAGATAGTCTCTAAATTCAGGTGGGATATATTCAAGGTTGTATTTTGGCTCTTGTGAACTTGTTTTCATTTTCTTCAGCTTCAGTCTGAATTTGCACATGAGCAATTGATGGTCTGTTCCACACTGTGTGCCAGGCCTTGTTTTGGCTGATGATATGGAGCTTTTCCACTATCTCTTTCCACAGCTGTAGTCAATTTGATTTATGTGTAGTCTATCTGGTGAGGTGAGCATCTTTTGTGCTGTTTAAAAATATCTCAGAATGCTTTAGGTAAGAAAGTATTGAAGGCTGACATTTCCATTTTCAGGACAACCATCACATTTGGACTAGCCATGTTTTAAAAGAGAAATCCATTCTTTGAACTCAAGCATATATCTAAATCCAGCTGTACCTCCTATTCCATATTTTTCTGATACTACAGTGAGCAACACAGTCTTATAAAGAATGTTTCCAACTTATTCTATTAACTCTAATTCCAAATTGTAGCCAGCTCAACTGCATTTCAAAAACTGTTCTCTAATGATGTTTGTGAGTGCCATTTGGGAGTAAGTGAAAGACTTCGGATGATGTTTTGGGAAAAGTTTCAACAGGAAGAAAAACTAATTCTCAGATGACTTAAGAAATCATTGCATTACCAAATCCTGTGTTGTGTGACTGTGTATTTAAACACTCTTCTGTAATCAATAATAAACAAATTATGAAGAAGGGCTTGTGAGCAATGACAGAAATGTGACATGTATGATCAAGCTGAGAATTTGTTTGGGAGACATTGCTCCCAAACTTAGAAGGTTTTAAGGGAAACAAAGTCAGAAAGAAGATTTTAATCAGGAATAAAAAGAATTCTCCCCACACTTCCATTGGATTTGGGGGACAAAAACTTGACAGAGTTGATTGGAAAAAATATCTGATTTAGTGGACTTTACTCACTTATATATTTTACAGTCTAATATAGTAGTTTTTCCTGATTTGAAAATCTTTGCATTATTCTCAAGTTTTTTTAATTTGTACTGAATATAGTTCTAAGAGACCTGAAAAAAAAAAAAAAATGCATGTATAGTGAAGATTCATATACATTTTTATGGGAAGGCAAAAAAAGTCTATAGAAATTGGATTCTGGAAATATAGCTAATTTTCTTATCAAATTCAGATTGGTAATTAGAACAAAAAATAAACTAAAATATCAAAGATTTCTATCTAAAAAGATACAAATTTCTATGTCTCTTGCTTGTTAGGTTTTTTTAAGTTGAAATTTCTTCCTAGACTTGCATTCCTTTGAAGTTCATAGAGTCTATTTGTGTTTCAAATGCCTGGAGGAGAAGCTATCCATAATGGACTCCATCTAAAAACCAAAGATTCTACAATCAACTGGACCCAGGTCAGTGGTAATGAAATCAAGCTTTCTCCCCAGAAAGCTTAATTATGTTAATTTAGCCAAGTAATTTTCACTAAGATCATTTTTTCAGTAAGATTCTCTCAATTGTAGGCTAGTCATTACTCTCTCCCCTACTTCTAGTAGATGTCTGGTCTGTTCTAAGCTCTAAAAATAGAGACTTATTCAAGAAAAAAATTAATAAAAAATAATTTATCTTCCTAACTATCTGCATCACAACACAATATTATCTGCATCTCACTACAAATCCTATCAGTAATGTCATCAGTCCAAACATTGTTTACAACTATTGAAATCATTTTTATGACATTCTGTTTAGCATTATTTCTCACCAAGTAACATGAATCATGTTCCGCCTTTTACTAACTTCCACATTTCCAAATTAAAGTTAGAATTTGTTCTTCTAATCTATTACAAAGTGTTAACCACATTACAAAGTATTAACAAGAGCTATGGATGAGGGAAAGAGCTTAGGGATTGAGCTATACTGAAAATTGATGAGTTTCCCTCACCTTTACTGAAGCTGTGATGCAAATGATGTCTTCATCAGTTATAAAGGAAAAATTTATTATTGTGTTTTTATGGTGTTGGGGAAGTAGGATAAAAATAATAACATGACCATTTGTAACAATAGCATGTACCTACTGTTGAAATCAGTACGGAGCTCTAGTAGCGTAATGGTTACAAATCAGACTGTGAACCACAAGGTCAGCAGTTCGAAACTACCAGCTGCTCCACGGGAGAAAGATGAGGCTTTCTGCTCCCATAAAGATTTACAGCCTTGGAAACCCTGTTCAGGATCCCTATGAGTCGGAACAGACTCGACGGCACTTAACAACAACAATGGTTAAAATCAATATACAGACCATACCCCAAAAAAAGAATATATTCTTAGCTATGTTCATTATTTACCCAATTTAGCAGTGAAACTTCAAGTTATCTTAATTGATCAAATGTGTACCTGAAGAAAAAATTGTGCTATCTTAGATGATCCTAATGTTTCTGTATTCTCAATAAAAGATTCAAAAACATAATGATTGATTTATTTCCATCTGTAAATTGCAAATGGAGAAAAATATAAAATCTAGAGCATGAATGCGTATAGTGAAAGTTCCATTGCATGCAAAACTCATTTAAGAAATATTGTGAAATTTTGAAGCCCTTCATGAGATTTACCACATTTCCAAAGATGAATTGTTGGAAAGATTGAGAGTGAAATGAAGGAACCTATTTAGCCACGTAGAATACACAGGGTCATTAAATGAATGCTGCTTGACAGGCTGTAAAAGAGATCCTTCTTGATCACATTTTAAAAAACTTCTCCATCTACAGCTCTGTCTCTGTCTGTATGTGCATGTGTTTTCATTTGATGGAAAATGAATAATGAGTTCTAGAACATAACTGACGTATACATAGCACTTGGGAAATTTTATAGCTCATACATAGTTTGACTTTTTAAATGATTATGTTCATATAACTATAAATATTCAAGACAATAGACAAGTATAATTTATGGACTAGTTGTAATTGATGATATTTGTCAGGAAAAAAATTAAGCTATTAACCCTACAATCTGAGAGGCATTTAGATAAAAAAATGAAGTCTCAAAACTGATCATATATGATCATTTATAATAACATCTTCCTATTATTGAGATGGAGTCCTCGTGTGGTACTATAGGCTAATGTGCTGGGCTGCAAAGTTGGTTTGAACCACAAGTTGGTTCAAGTTCACGAGATGCTCCTTGGAAACACTATGCAGGGTTGCTATGGGTCAGAACCAACTCTAAAGCACTTAATAACAAAAACAAAAAAATCTATTGAGATAAATAACAGCAAGGTGTTATTGTAAATAATATGAAATGTTGAGATAGAGTCCTGGTGCGGTTCTGTGGGATAATGCAATGGACCAAGAAGTCAGGTTGAACTGCAAGGTCGGCAGTTCTAATTCACGAGTTATTCCTCAGAAACCTATACATGATCACTATGAGTCTACACAGACTTGTCACACTAACAACAACAAATTATTGATAAGTTTGTAAGATACTACTACTATGTGATTAATTTGAATGAGGAGAAATATAATCTCCTTCTGTTCTTATTTATAACAATCTGAAAATTGGTAGTGGTAAGATAATTGTAGTTCCATCAATTCCAAAGACCAGGACTATAGAAGTAATAAAATATTTTGTTATTGAAATATCACTCAGAAACACTGTGATCTTTTCAGATGGGACACATTTCTTCAACCAAGCTGCATTGGTAGAATGAGCAATGTAACTGAATTCATCCTGCTCGGTCTAACTCAGAATCCAAAACTGCAGAAACTCTTATTTCCTGTTTGTTTAATCATCTACTTGATCACATTGGCAGGTAACTTGTTCATCTCAGTCACTATCTTTGTCAGCCCAGCCTTGGGATCACCCATGTACTTTTTTCTGTCGTGTTTGTCCACTATAGATGGTTTTTACTCTTCTTGCATCGTTCCCAAAATGATCTTTGACTTGATCTCTGAGAAAAACACCATATCTTTCAATGGCTGCATGACTCAGCTCTTTGCTGAACATTTTTTTGCTGCCACTGAGATGATCTTGTTAATTGCGATGGCCTATGACCGCTATGTGGCCATCTGTAAACCCTTACACTACACAACCATCATGAGTAGACATCTATGTACTTTCATGGTCGGGATGGCTGGGGTTTTGGGGTTTATTCATGGAGGGATCCAGTTTTTTTTAATTGTTCAATTACCATTTTGTGGCCCCAATGTCATTGACCATTTTGCATGTGACTTAATATCCCTCCTGAAGTTGGCCTGCACAGACACTCACATTTTGGGGCCCCTAATTGCTGCCAATAGTGGATCACAATGTTTGATCACTTTTTTGATGCTTATCACTTCCTATATCATCATCCTGTACTCCCTAAGGCATTACAGCACTGAAGGGCGCCGCAAAGCCCTCTTGACGTGTGCCTCTCATGTCACTGTCGTCATCTTATTCTTTGTACCTTGTTCATTCCTGTATCTGAGACCCATGACCTCCTTCTCCGCTGACAAAGCAGTGACTGTATTTTGCACCCTAGTAACTCCTATGTTGAATCCTTTAATCTACACCTTTAGAAATGCAGAAGTAAAAAATGCCATGAAAAAGGTCTTGGGTCAAGTAATACACGCCAGCAAAAGATAAATCTTGTGATTAAAGTATTTAACTAAATAATTCCCGATTAAATGTGAGACATTTACTTATCCTGTTTGGATCCATTTGCTTTAGGAGCACACGAGTTGTAGGCAGTACTGACTTACCCTTTAGACATAATAGGCACAGTTCCTAGAGCCAACAATACTTTTAGCAGCCCAAGATATATTGTATTTTTTTCTAAAATGAAAAGAATATAATCCAACTTGGATTATATTAATCTTTATACTAATATCGTAATATATATCCACAGTTTTCATATTTTTTATTGAGGAAGGTGACTATAACACTCAAAGCATATAGGGCCCACAAGAGTCATTTGTGGAATGAATTGTATGTAAAACACATCACTAGTTGTATCCATGAATAGTCGTATACCCATTCCTAAAACCAGAATGGAGTTGTGTATTAACAGGAAAAATAATATATATGAAGGAAGTTTACTACAGAAGTGAGAGAGTCTACTAGAAACACTCTCAACTAAATACGTTTTTTGTCAAATCTCATTTCATTAAATTTGAGAGACATAAATGTTCTGATATCACAGAAGTAAAAAACATTTTAGATACTGTAAATCCAAGAGCACAATTGCAATCAAAATATTTTTTGAAGATTACATCTCAACCATTCCCTTTAGTCCATAATTGTTCTGAGATATTATGGAAGCAGAATTTTCCAAAGCAAAAGAAATACAATCAATAAAACCTTTAGAGTTATAGAATACATAATGCAATATCTGCACATTAATGTCTAATGTTAGACACATACAAAGGTAAAAGAAGTTTTAAAAACAAAATAGTTGTTATCGGAAATTATCATAGATATAAGAACAAGTTTTGTACCTGAACCTGAACAATAAGAACCCCAGGTCTGGATTGTGTAAAAGAAACCATAATTAATTAATGAGGGATTTGTAAATAGATGCTTTGAAGTCAAAATGAAGATTTTGGATGAAATAAGTCTGATTTCTCATGTGATCTTTGCCAGTAATTCACCTTGGATTGTTTCACCTCTCTCTGCCTATTTATTCATCTGTGAAAGGGAAATAAAATTACATATTCCTTAAAGTGAAAAAGTTAATGATCTAAATTAGAAAAATTGACTCCAACCAAAAATAGTAGAAATTGGTCATCTTTGCCACCTTCAGAGATACTCTCCTGGGAATGTGGTACTCCTCTGTTGGTTTACAACAGAAAAGCCCAAGAGCACCAAAACTGTCCCTTCCAACCAGGCAGTGGCTAGACCAAATATCTATCCCAGTCTCACTTCACTCCAAATATGTCATAAATGTCATCCATTTGCTTATAAGGACAGCATCAGGGTGGGTTATCATCTCAGCCACGACAACTCTGTCAATTTTTTGTACTGTCATATCTTGTGTGTTGCTACTATGCTGGAAACTATGCCACCACTATGTCAAATAGGGTCACCAGAGAATCTTCCAGGCTAAGACAAACTAGAAAAACAGATCTGATGATCCGTTTCCAAAAATCACCCAATGAAAATGCTATGGATCAAAGAGAATATTGTTCACTATGTTGTTGTTGTTAAGTGCCGTCGAGTCGGTTTCGACCCATAGTGACCCTGTACAGGGTTTCCGAGGGTGTAAATCTTTACAGGAGTAGAAAGCCTGATCTTTCTCCCGCGGAGCAGCTGGTAGTTTCGAACTGCTGACCTTAAGGTTCGCAGCCCGATTGTTCACTATAGTGTTAGAAAATTAGCTCCCTAGATTGAAAGTTTGTCAAAATATGCAGTGACAATAACAATGGTCTTGAGCATAGCAACATGCTTTGAACAGAACTAATATCAAAAGTATACTTCTTAATTATATGTCCTGTCTTCTTCTGGTCCTCTGGCCCGGTGCTAGAGGCCAGAAGACATCGCTATAAAGAGTTTGTGATTTCTGGGGAAAACTCAGAAGGATATTTACAAGAGGAGATTTCTAACCCAGGCACATGATGACAACATTTTCCATGTTGTCCAGTCTCTAAATTGAGTCCAAAATCAGTGATAAAACCTTTAAAAAACAGATGCTTTGTGGACTCCAGTCTTCCTGGGACCATAAAGGTTGGATGAACCCATGAAGCTATTGCCCTGAGATTATATTTAAACGTTAAACCAAAATTATCCCCTGAAGTCTTCTTAAAATGAAACAAGACCTTAGCTTACTAGTAAAAGAACAAATAGTGCCTTCAGCATTATGCTCTTCAATAACTATCTCTGTGAGACCAAGTTGACAACAGCATTTCAAAAGATTAGATAGGAACTTTAGGGGCTATTGAATTTATATTAATAGGGAAGGTGAGAATGATTCACAATTCAAAGACTGTAATGTCACTAAACGTTTTATGTAGAAACTATTGAATTGGTGTGTGTTTTGCATGTGTATTCTCAACCACAAAATCAATAAAATTATGTATTAAAAATACAGATGTTTTGCCAATTTTTCTGTATATTTCCACCTTACAAATATGTACAATTTTGTGTTTTAAAAAATCAAATTTAGGTTTTAAATATCTAATCACTGTTTCCAAGAAAAACATAATGAGAAGTAGAATTTTTTGAATGCCAGATAAAAAGAAAAATCATGATGGTGATGGTGTGGTGGTGGTAATCATGATAATGATGACAATGATGATACTGATTATGGTAGGGGTTGTTTATTGAGAACTTTTAATAAAATCCTGCAGTGCAGTACATTACTTCATATGGCTCTGCAGTACATTACTTCATGTGGCTCTGCAGTACATTACTTCATATGGCTCTGCAGTACATTACTTCATGTGGCTCTTCTACAGACTATCTTCATAACTCCCACCAACAACACTTTTTGCTGATGGTTTTGAGTAAGAAAAAGCAAGAGAAACTGTTAATAGGATGATTTGATTCAGTTTGATGGTTGACAGAGTTCATTGTAGTTGTACAAACTTGGAACTCTAAAGTGGTTTTGAAATGATCCATCATAGAAGCAATAGTGGAGAATCTCACTGCCATCACAGAAGAGATAAGAGTGAAGCACATCCTTTTGATCAGAGATCCCTGTACATTGAACCTCCTTACCCAGAAATAGAAATAGTGACACTGGAGGAGTGGCAGAGGAGCAGAAGCAAAAGAAAGAACCAGAGTACAAGACAGAGCAGTGGATTGCCCAGCCTGAAGAGCAAGTAAAGCTGAGCGACTTTGGGCAGGAGGCTTGCTTGCAGAGTGGGTGTCTCCAGTAACTTAATTGGGGGAGCTAGGTTTGCTGCCACACAAAACTAAAGTGCCTTCAGCCACGGGCAGATAGCAGAGTTGTGTGTCTTGTAGGCATTACCAGCAGCCCTAAAAAAGCTTTGTAACATTACCCATAAAGAGGCCTGCTTTGGGCATGGCTGAAGAAAGGCTCTCCTGACTGGAAGAACTGTGCCTTGAACATTACTGACCCTGAATTGTAACCTGTTAACTTCCCTCATGAACCTCACAAATGCTAACGTAGTATTTGAGTTCTGTGTGGCCACTTTAAACTTCAAACTGTGCAACTTTCTTCTAATTAAAATATTTAATTATTTCAAGATTATGGTGCCTCAAACAACAGGAGGATGTGAACATCAATAAAGCAATAATAGTACAAGTAATTATAATGCTTTAATTGGAAATTGGGCTGCTAACATCAAGGTCAGCAGTTTGAAACTACCAGCTGTTCTGTAGGAGAAAGATTAGACTTTCTGCTACCATAAAGATTTACAATCTCAGAAAAATTGCAGGGTCATTATGAGTTAGAAATGACTCCACAGCACATAACCACCACCACCACCAATGCTTTAATGTATTGTTTCCTGATTGGTAAGTGTTTTATATTCCTTCTGACATTTAATTCTCACAACAGTCTTATAAATCAATACTATTGTTATTTTTATTTTTCAAATTAGGAAACCAAGGGTCAGAGAGAAGGCAAATATCCTCCCTTGACTTTGATCACACAAGTGATGTGCTTTCTTCTGCATGAAGTCTTTCAATCCAACAATTACCTACTGTATGGCTCCTTGCCTTAGTGAGAGTCTTTAAGCTCCTAAACACCATTTTTCAGAATGGCCAGGCACCATCCGCTCTCTGAACCAAGACTAGATTTAACACCCAATCTTCGATGATGTTTTAAGAAAAGATTAGTATGCATTGGCACCACATTTGAGTAACTACTTGGTTAGTACATACTTAGGAAGTCTTTAGCGTGAGGGTTCAAGTCCATTGATGGAATGTTGTTGTCAGTTGTTGAGTTGGTCCTGACTCTTAGCGACCCTATGCATATAGAACAAAATGCTGCCTGGTCCTGAAGTATCTTCACAATTGTTGTTATGCTGGAGCCTATGACAATTGCCACTGTGCCAATCTATCTCATTGAGGACTCTTCCTTTTTTTTTTCATTGACACTCCACTTTAATTAGCATAATGTCCTTTTTGAGGGACAGATCCTTCCTGATAATTATGTCTGAAATATGAGAGATGAAGTTTCACTGTTCTGGCTTCTAAAGATCATTCTGGTTGTACTTCTTCCTACACAGCTTTGTTTGTTCTTCTGGAAATCCATAGTATACTTCTCTGATATCATAACTCATCAATTCCTTATGGTCTTCCTTATACATTGTCCAATAGTCACATGAATATGAAGTTATTGAAATTTACCATGGCTTGAGTCAGGCACACCTGAGTCCTCGAACACTAAAGAGGTTTTGTGCAGCAGATTTGCCTAATGCAATATGTCCTTTGATATCTTCACTGCTACTTCCATGAGTGTTAATAATGGATACAAGCAAAGTGAAGTCTTGGACAACTTCAATCTTTTCTCCATTTAGTGTGATGTTATCTGTTAATACAATGGTGAGGATTTTTGTTCTCTTTACATTGATGTGCAACCCATACTGTAAGCTAAGTTCTTTGATCTTCATCAATAAGTATTCTAAGTCCTCTCCACTTTCAGCAAGCAAGGTTGTAGCATCTGCATATCGCAGATAGTTAATAAGCCTTTCTCCAAACTTGATGACATGTTCTTCTTCATAAAATCCAGCTTCTCAGATTATTTGCTCAGCATACAGACTGAATTGGTATGGTGAAAGAATACAATCATGGTACACAAATTTCCTAACTTTAAACTATTCAGTGCCCCCTTGTTCTGTCCATATGACAGCCTCTTAGTCTATGTAAAGATTTCTCATGAGAAAAATTAAGTGTTCAGAAATACACATTCTTCACAATCTTATTCATAGCTTGTCATGATTCAAACAGTCTAAAGCCTTTGCATAGTCAATAAAGCACAAGAAAACATTTCTGGTAGTCTCTACTTTAAGTCAAAATCCATCTAATACCAGCAATGATATCCCTTATTCCATGTCCTCATCTAAATCTGGCTTGAACCTCTGGTAGTTCCCTGTCAGTGTACTGATACAGTCACTTTGTAATTTATCTTCAGCAAAATTTTGCTTGCATGCAGTAGTAATGATTTTGTCCAGTGATTTCTGTATTCCGTTGGGTCACCTCTCCTAAGAATGTGCACAAATAAGAATTGTTTCATATCAATCAATTGCACAGGTAGTTGTCATCCAAATTTCTTGGCATCGATAATTTGGTGTCTCCAGTTCTGCATCAATTTGTTAAAATATTTCCATTTGTATGCCATCAATTCCCTGAGCCTTGTTTTGCCAATGCCTTCAGTCTACCCTGGACTTCTTTCTTCAGTGTCTATCCTGTCAGTCATAATACTGTCATATGTAGGAGGCTTATTACTTGCATCCAGATTAACTTTGGTGAAAAAGGTGGTGAGCACTCTGGCTGGCCTTTTTTGCAGCTGAGTCATACAAATTGTTTTCTTTCATGTCCTCAGTTTTAGGGACACCTTTAGGTTGATGAGCTTGGGTTATTACAGCAATTTCAATGACTCTTTTAGCTTGGTTATGGCATTAAGGTGATCTTCATCAAGAAGAGAATCAGACTCAGAATCTGTGAAGGATTGAACCACAAAAGAAACATTAGGTATTCAAATTCTACAATAGCCACAAAGTCCTGAGCATCTTCTAATTTTTTCTTAGTAGAAGTAGGGTAAGTTCAGATAAATTTCTTCCTTTTGGAGTTGATAGTGATTCCTTCTGTTTAGACTCTATGTCCCAGATATTTTACAGAAGGTTGAGCCAATTGCAATTTTCATTGGAGGTCTTATATCCTCCAGCTGTTAAATATTGTAATAGCAGAACACTATCGACAAGACAATGTTGTGGAGAACTTGAGCATGCCAACAGGTCATTGACATATAATAAGGTAGACTTGTGAAAAAAGTTTGGTTTTTGAGAGTATGATTGTTAAGAGTTACAAAACAGCATACAAAATTTTGTGAAAAGTATGTAACAGAGTCTATGAATCTTTGAGACATGACAGTCAGTGTATATAGCTTACCTTCCCACATAAATGTAACCAAATATTGGCTATCCACATCTACAAGAATATTTTTTAAACTACTACAAATATCAACCACTGCAAAGTGGTTACTTTCTGGTAGCATATTAGACAAAAGTCAATGAGAATTTGAGACAACTAGAATTCGGGGAATTACTATTTTATATATTTATGAGCCTTGGATCCTGTATGACTCTCCATACTCAGTGTCCAAGCTTCCTGACAGGAAAAACAGGAGGATTACAGGTAATTGTTAGACCTTTGTCCAAAAGTCTTGAATAATGGGTACTAATCATTCCTTGATTTCTTTTTTCAGGGGTTACTGGGATACTTCTGGGAGAGACTTCCAAGTATCTTTTTGAATTTTAACAAGGTGTGCTAACAAAACATGGGCAGTATCCATGGAATTCATAAACCTGAAAGTCTTAAAAACCACAATTAGCTCATTAACAACAACAAAAAAAGGAAAAAGGTTTCTTTTGGGTTAAATAAACTTGCAGCATGGAGAAAACAAGCATCCTCCTCTAGCTCTGTTTCTGCATTAAAGTTGTTGTTGTTGTGAGGTTCCATCAAGTTAGTACCAACTCATAGTGACCCTAGGCACAACTTAACAAAACACTGCTTGGTCCTGTGCCAACCTCACAATATTTGCTGTACCTGAACCCATTGCTGCTGCCACTGTTCCAAGCCAACTCGTTAGGGATTTTTTCTCTTTTTCTCCAACCCTCCACTTGATCAAACATGATATCCTTTTCCAAGTACTGGTCCATCCTGATAATATGTCCAATGAATGAGAGACAAAGTCTGGCCATCCTGGCTTCCAAGTAGCATTCTGGATGTATTTCTTTCCTATACAGATCTGTTTGTTCTTTAGCATTTAATTTTGTTTTATATTTTTAATATTCTCCTCCAACACCATAACTCAAATGCATCAATTTTTCTATGGTCTTCCATATTCACTGTCCTACTTTCACATGCATATGAGGCTATTGAAAATGCCATGGCTTGGATCAGGCACACCTTAGTCTTCAAACTAACATCTTTGCTCTTTGACACCTTAAAGAGGTCTTTTATAGCAGATTTGCCTAATGCAATACATTATTTGATTTCTCAACTGCTGCTTCCATGAGTGTTGATGGTTGACCGGAACAAAATGAAGTCTTTGACAACTTGAATCTTTTCTTCATTTTTATGTATGTTGTTTATTGCAAGGATTTTTGTATATTGTGTTTTGTAGTTGTATTTGTATATTACAATTCCAGTATCTTTACTAAGTAAAAATAAGAGTATATATCCATAAAGGGATAAAAGGAGATAGGGATAGTTTGGAAATGGGTTTAAAATTTGTTCCTGATTGTTACCCTCACAACTTTAGAGATGTTTGTATTCCAGAGTAGATACTTTTGTAAAGAAAGAAGAAGAAAAAAAATGTGGGGTTAAAAGCAGAAAGAGTGGTACCTGTGTTCATTTGAAATATACAAATTTCTCCATTAATTTGAATAGTGGGTTCTCCTTGGAAATTCAGTGCCATTATTGGAGAAACTCCTATGTGTTCCACATATCCCCTTCATTTGGTTTCAAATTTAGAACCTAAAGGTAGGACTGTAGCTTCATTATTTTTTAACTTAAGGAAATCCTTCTTAAAATGTCTAGACATTTTAAAATAAGAGCATACAACAAGAGTTTTGCCCAATTCACAATTCATTGACATACAAAAGGGAAAAAAGTCCCTTTTGTAGCTTTGTTTTGGGGCTGTTGAAATTGCTTCACCTGGGCATCTATCATTTTGTTGGTGGCAATGGTTTCTTTGATCTGTAAGTTTCACACAGTAAACCTCACCATACCACTGGACAATAAAGAAGCAAATATTTGAAGTAGGAATCAAAGCTACAAAATCATGATTGTTTTTTAAATAACCAGGGAAGTTGAAGGTGGGCCATCTGAAATTAGAGACTTATCAGGAGCTAGTGATTAGCATATGTGTGGGATTACAAGAATGGTTAATGGAACATGTGCTTTTCAATTAATTACAGGATAATCACAGAACAATAGCAGGACTTATTTTTCTGAGAAACGGTTCTTAGAACTGCTTTCTCAAACATATCTTTTCCTAGTGGTTCATTGTAAAGATTTATTGAGAATGCTGTGAGTCAAGACCCTTTGAGCATAAACTATTACATTCTGTATCTATTTGACTATAGATGAAAAGACCCCTTGAAAATCAACTGTGACATCTTGCCCAAACACAGAGCAAAAACTGTTTCCTTTGGGGTATATGGCTAGGTCAGCATGAAGATTAGAGAAACTGCTTTTTAAAAAGGCAACTTTCAAATTCAACATGGAGTCTAGTCTCAGGCAAGATTTTTAAAATGGAATTAAAGCTCATCTTTCAGGCTGCTCTACTTATACCCACCAAGTTCCTCAGATTTTAGATTCTCATACAGCAGAAACAAGACTAAGAACTTTACAAAGACTAGCTCTCACAACATCACTTAGAGAAATGTATTATCATTATCCTTATTTTAAAGACAGGCATCAAAAGTTAATAAATGCTTTGTCATTTACACAAGATTATTGGTAAGCATAGAAAATTAGATTCAAATTCAGATTGATTCATATTTGGAGCCAGATATCTTAATCTCTCTGCAATAATACATTGCTATATATGGTTAAGAATGAAGTTGTTTACCTTAACTTATATTTTACATCATATTTCCATCACTCAATTATTATACAGACACAAGTGATAGCAACATAGATTGCTATTTAAACATTTGGACAAATTAAACTGATTTTAACTTTTGACTTAGGAACTTCAAAGTTAGATGATCTTAATTGATAAATTAACCACATCAGGAAATGCAGTTTTCTCCTTTATAAAATAAGGATAATAATTTATACCATATCTATTTCATAGAGTTTGTGCTAATTGTATTATGCAATTAACATAAAACAATTAAGTAAACCTTAAAAATCTATGAAGATGAAAGAAAAGATAAAAAGAAAGATGCCATATGGCAATAAAACACAAGTCTTGATTTGTTTCTTTTAGAGAAATAGTCATTTTTATTTCCTATTATACCACTCATTGCTGTTGTTAAGTACCAATGAGTCAATTCTGACTCATAGCAGCTCTGTAGAGGTTTTTAAAGAGTGGCTAGTAAGCTTGAACCACCAACCTTGTGGTTCAAACTGACCTTGCAATCTAACACATGAACCCTCACTGCCACACCAGGGCTCCACTCATTACCCATCTCCAATGTCTTATTCCATGAAGAGCTTTCTCATAGCATTTTTTACTTCTTCATTTCTCAGGGTATAAATGATTGGATTCAGCATAGGTATCAGAATAACATAAAACACTGCCATGTTTTTGTCTATAGGTGATGTAGAGGATGGGCGCATATAAGTAAATATGCCAGGTACAAAGAACAAGGTGACAACAGTGAAGTGGGCCCCACAGGTGGAAAGGGCTCTGCGCCTCCCCTCGGCACTGTGGGACCTCAAGGAGTACAGGATGATAATGTAGGAGGCAGCCAGCATCAAGAAGCTCAACAGACAGATCACACCACTGTTGGCAACCACCAGCAGACCAATGACATACGTGTTAGTGCAGGCAAGTTCCAATAAGGGGTACAAGTCACAGATAAAGTGATTGATCACATTGGGACCACAGAATGGCAGTGGAAGGACAAAGAGGAGCTGAACCAATGAATGCAGAGAGCCTCCCAGCCAAGCCACACCCACAAGGAAGGCACAGAGATGCCTGGTCATGATTGTTGTGTAGTGCAGGGGCTTGCAGATGGCCACGTAGCGATCATAGGCCATAATTATAAGCAGAATGCTCTCAGCACCTCCCAAAAAATGGGCTCCAAAGAGCTGAGTCATGCAGCCTACATAAGAGATGGCTGTCCCTTCATACAAGGAGTCAGCAATGAGTTTAGGGGTCATAGAAGAAGAATAGCAAGTATCAATAAAGGACAGATGGGCCAGGAAGAAATACATAGGGGAGGCCAGGGTTTGACTGAAGGTGACAGTGACCATAATAAGCATGTTGCCACAAACAGTTACCATATAAGTGATCAAAAAGACCAGAAAGAGAGCTCTCTGTACTTTCGGATTCTGTGAGAGTCCCAGAATGATAAATTCCGTGACGTTGTGTGGTAATTCCATGGATCCCAAGGACACTGAGAATGCTGACACAATTTTACCTACAAACTCAAGAGAGAAACAGAATTGTAACAGAATTAGTTCAGTGGGAGGGAGTAAGTGTTGCAAGATTTCCATTAGCCACACCCATATCCTTTTCTACAGCCTTCTTTCTCTTAGTCCCATCTGTCCTAAAATTGTTATACTCAATTATTATCTTTTAATTCAACTTCTCC
>NW_006408593.1:14636405-14640109 GCF_000296735.1 Chrysochloris asiatica | reverse complement strand
CCACACCCATATCCTTTTCTACAGCCTTCTTTCTCTTAGTCCCATCTGTCCTAAAATTGTTATACTCAATTATTATCTTTTAATTCAACTTCTCCACAAACTTTTGAAACCCCCTCAGATTCTGCTACTTGCAAATGTGAACATGCCGATCTTTTAACTTGAGCACTGCTAATAGCTAAATATCTAACTCACTAAATGAAAATAATAACTGAATTATCTAAATCTACATTTGTTTCTTTACACTGAGACTGAATATTTAACAATGACAGTGATTTTCCAATTCGAACTAGAATACATATCCCCATCTTCAGCATGGTCCCACATGAAAATGATGGCACTTCAGAAAACCATGAATTTTAGAATGCCCCCAAACCTCTAAAGTACCGTGTATATACCGTATGAATTAAAGCTCTCTTTTGGGGACTTTGCAATGAAGCTGGCTATGCTGTTGTTATTAAGTGTCATCGAGTTAGTTCTGACTCATGGTGACCCTGTTTAGGGTTTCCGGTGATTTCAATCTTCTCGGAAGCTGAGCTCATCTTCCTCCCAGAGAGTGGCTGGCAGGCTTGAACTATGGGTCTTTTGGTTCACAGTCCAGTATTTATCTTATGGATTCACCACACTACCTCCATGGTGGCTATGTACTGTGAAGTCAGTTACGACTCATAGTTACCCTGTATAGGGTTTCTGAAGCTATAAATATTTACTTACAGGAGTCGAAAGCCTCATCTTTTTCCTGTGGAACAGTAATAGCTTCAAACTGCTGATCTTGAGGGTAGTAGCTCAACTCATAACCGCTAAACTACTAGAGCTCCTTTCTACTTGTGTATCTGATAGTAATGTAAATTGATTCAAAAAAACTGAAGCACCATTGAAAGGAACTGACTAGGAGACTTCTCCAACTTCATTTCTCTTCTTGTTCATTAATTCCCACTCAGTGTCCATGGACTGTCTGCACCAGCTGCAATTACTTTGTCCCCTTCTACATATTTTTATATTTTGCATTCCCTGAACTTGGTCAAATACATTCAAAGATCACTTGTCCCTCTGTAATCTACAGACAGAACTTAACATAAAGACTGTTGGTGAACATCAGTGAAAGATTTGAATAAATTATCATCTGCAGGGGCAGGGCCAGCAGATCCCTTGTCTTAACCAAGTGCAAGGTGTGATCTATAATAATATTCTTACTCACCCTAATTTCTTCCAGATATATTAGAGAAATCCCTATGTTTATCTGGGTTATTGTTAAATTTAGAATGGTCACAACTCCCCAAAACCTACCCTTTTTCTAGAAATATCTGTTGTCATTGTGAGCTGCTGTCAGGCCACCTTTGGGCTCCTGAGACTCCATGCACGGAAGGACAAAACACTGTCACATCCTGTGTCATCCCCGTGAAAAACTGTGGATGTGGCATAGTGATCAACGGGGTTTTCATTGGTTGATTTTTGGAAGCAGATGACCAGGTCTTTATACCTAGTCCATTTGAATCCAGAATCTCAGCTAAAATTTACACAAGTCTCCCTCATGGAATTGAGAATTCTGCCACTGAATCACCACTACCCCCTCTGTATAGACTGTCTAAAGCAGTTCAGTCTTCCAACTTGCTGAAGATACAATACTCACTATGATAAGAGTTAAGAAGAAAAAAACTAATGCATCATTTTCCCTGGATTTTTGTCACTTCATTTTCCTTTCTACTAACCTTTTACTTTAAAGGCCATATCACTCCATTTGCATTATTTGTGCAAATGCCAGGGTTGGTTTTTATTTTTATTTTTGCTATTTACCTAAGGAAGAAAAAAAGATGCTTCCATCAATTGCCTTTTTATTTAATTTTTTTTTTTAAAAAAGCTGTAACCTTATTTCTGAGTAGACCATGGAGAGATGAATTCACACCTGTAATAGGCTAAGGCCAGCTTTGGGGACTAAAGGGAATATTTAAACAAGAGGTTCTTTTCTTAAAGTGGTATAATCCACAGTCTATTTCAATAGTTCCCACAAATCAGCATTCCAGAGGGTTATCAGCTAACAGATACATTATCATTGAGGTTCATCAATGAATTTGCACATTTCTAATTCTGTTTGATGAAGGGAAAAATGATTTTGCAAGACCTAGATTTTGGCTTTTTTTTTTTTTTTTTTGGCAGCCTTCATCTTCTCTCTCCCAGAGCCCTTGAGCCTGTAAGGTTTTCACAGTGGTCAAAGGACTTGGGTTCTTGAATACTAGGACTGATTTTTTGGTGCAAGATTATTATATTAAAAATGTTATATTCTGCCCACTTTACTGATGTCAATTTTTAAATATACTCAGTCAGTCCTCTCAGTTTTCAGACAAAACAGGTGCAAATGGTGGAGGCTTCTCAAGGGTTGCAATAGTAAAGAAGTCCCCTCCCTTAATGTCAGCACCAGCTGGTAAAAGGTGACTGTACAGATGTACATTTTCCTTTTGGTAGAAATGGTCTGCAGCACTAACTGGTAAGGCTTATTGTGCAGTATATTGTCAGGATTTTTCTGGTTCAACATACCTTAGAGTTCATATATAACCTGTATTCATTGTATACATTGTGCATTTAAAGCTGTTACCAAGTTGTCAAAACATAAGAGAGAAAACAAGGTCATGTGTAATATTTTGTTTGTAAGTATCCTGTGTATCATAGCAAAGGAAATTTTTTTTTTAAATCAACTATAATAAAATAATTTTAGTTCAAAAAAAAAAAATAGTTAAGAGAACCATTAAATGTTAGAGAAGAAAAAAGTATACAGATCTAAGAAATGCTGGATAGATGATCCCACTGTTGATTAGGAAGCTGTCTTTCTCCTTTTCCAACTTTACCATTCTGTTTGCAAAAAGGCAATTAGAGTGCCCAAAAGTGACAACTCTGATGGCAACCTTTCCAGAGTATAACACTATGCCCAAGAGTACAGCCCGCAGTAGGAATAGCAAACTCCTATGTCAGAGGCATCACAAGGGCTGGTATCACCCAGTATGGTAACTTGTGGTGTCACTCCACCAACCTCGACAAATCCTCCCCTGCCATTTCCACCCCAGACATCTGTGGGAGAAGTGACCTAACCTGCCTTGCACTCGCACCATGCAGCCTGCTTGCCAACCCCCCCCGCAACACCCACCCCCAGCACCCCATGTCTCACCTCAGCTGGTCACCTCTTCCATTGACCAAGGAGGAAACCCTTCTCTCCACCCAACGACAGGCACCATGGGTCATCTGACTGCATCTGACAACAAGTAGAATGGGGTGAAGGGTGAAATGAGTTATCACTGAGTGACAGCTTACACCACTCCTAGAGACATCCCTGCCTGGTGGCCACTCCTACTATGGCACATGGCTTCCAGCTGCCACCACTGCAAAGCTGGGATCATGGGAGGGTTACCCCGTCTGATAGCTTCAGCAGGTGCAGTATGCACTCTCCAACCTCCTAGTGGTGCCACTGCCTGATGTAGCTCTTAGTCTTTGCCAAATACTGCCTGAACTGCTTTACATATTTAAGCCTCACTCATTCCCATGAGGTCTTGTTGTTGTTGTTAGGTGCCATCAAGTAGGTACCGACTCACAGTGACCCTCTGCACAACAGAATGAAACACTACCTGGTCCTGGGCCAACTTCACAATTGTTGCCACACTTGAGCCCATTGATGCTGCCACTTTGAGCCCATTGATGCTGCCACTTTGCCAATCCATCTT
>NW_006408593.1:14634187-14635294 GCF_000296735.1 Chrysochloris asiatica | reverse complement strand
AGAAGTTCAAACTCAACAGCTGCTCTTTGGAAAAAGTATACAGGTCCGCTATGGGTCGGGAATCAACTCGATGGCACTCAACAACAACAACAACCATACAACCAAGTAATGAATGCATATACCGAAAAATAAAAATACTAAGTGATTCATAATTTCAATCCACTCTGTGGGAGTGAAAAATAAGTTATTTGTAGGAAAAATTAAAGAAGTCTAACTTAACATGAAAAACAAATTTATTTTGTGGAAATTAATGAGAATTTTACTAAAATTCTTCCATTGCATTTTCATGTGAGTTGCATTTCTCTTTTAATTGTTTTTTTAAATAGATTGTAGAAAACTTACATTGACTGGATCTGAAAACATCAAAAGGTCTCCAGGACTTTTTTCCATCCTAGCATCATGAAACAGTCGACCTGGAAGAAGCTTCAAGATTATCTAAGCCAGCGTCAAGTGTGTCATCCTAAATTGGCCTGTTTCACAGAATGAAACTTCTAGATGAGATTCTAACTGGTCTCTGTTCATTTGTTTGTTTCTTTTTACAGTAAGGAGAAACACAGACTAGATAATTTGCTATTGATTACAGAGTCTCATCTGAACTAAGTTCTTCAGAGTGCTGCTAGGGAAAAACTCAAAAGGGAATCATGAATTTGTAAGCAGATAGAAATTCACTATATCCTTCATTTCCCTTTTTTTTTTTTGCTGAAGACTCTATAACAACAAAATTCATCTTTTCAAGTAGCCTCCATTTTACAGATGGTGAAGTTGAGACCCCGAAAGACTAGGTATAGCTGATGCAAAATCACACTGTTGATTCATGGGGAAAGGTGCTGCTAGATCCCTGGTCTCTTATCACTTCAATGTGTGATATTTCTGATACAACCACCTTCCATGGACTACTTTACCTGGCCAAAACAACAACAACAAAAACACTGCTGCTAACTTTGGAAGCTCTATGCAGGGTTACTATGAGTTAGAACCCACTCAATGGCCCTTAACAACAATAAGCTCGCATTAGGGTGGAAAATCACAGAAGGGCAAAGAAGAGGTAGTTGGCTTGTGAGTTCCACTTTCTACTAAGAATAGTCATCAACACAGTCTTGGTGAAAA
>NW_006408593.1:14596961-14613571 GCF_000296735.1 Chrysochloris asiatica | reverse complement strand
CTGGTGTCATCTAATTAGTCCCTTTGAAAACTGTTTTGATTTCACAATTGAATAAATTATATTCTGTCTCACAGAAGTACTCAGTGTCCATCTAGTGTCTAAAAAGAGAATCCACAAATTATCAGAAAAGGGAGATAGGATATTTCAGAAACTGATACTGGAGGGTCAGGATTCTTAGGGAATTCACTGAATGAACAACAAAATTGACAGCATTTGTAGAACACCTCTGTATGCCAGTTACAAGTCCTAGGCACTTTTGAATACATTACCTCTTTCATATTTACCCCCCCCCCAATAAAGAAATGCCCGTTATCTGTACTTCCACTGTGTGAAGTGTTAAAAGATCAAGGAAATCCGTTCTGACTCATAGTGACCCTGTATAGGGTTTCCAAGGAGTGGCTGGTGAACTTGAATTGCCGACTTTGCAGTTCAAACCGACTTTTCTGTCTAGCCATTAATTCACAGTGCCACACCATAGGAAATGGTTATTCTTCCTGACAAAGGAAATGTTTTTCAAATTATCTTAGTGCCATTTGAAGGTCCCTGTATGGCACAAATATTTAACACTCAACAACTAACTGAAAGTTTGCCAACTTGAATCCATCTAGTGACACCATGTTCTTCTCTAACATCGTAACTCAAACGCATCAGTTCTTCTATGGGATTCCTTATTCATTTTTCAACTTTCACATCCATATGAGGCAATTAAAAATACACGCCTTGGACCAGACACATCATAGTCCTCCAACAGATAGCAATGCTTTGCCTAATGCAATGTCATTTGATTTTTTGACTGTTACTTCCCTACGCATTGAGTGTAGATCCAAGCAAAATGAAAAGGCCTGGAATCAATTAATCCAAAGGACTAATGGAACGTATGAATACCAGTCTCCATGACTCCGAGACCGGAAGAACTAGATGGTGCCCAGCTACCCCTACCAGCTACTCTGAAAGGATAGAGCAACAGAAAATGTGGGACAAAACTAAAAAATTAATTTTTAAATAATAATAAAGACTGGGCTTACAAAAAAAAAAAAATGAATTCTTCAATTGCGTTATCACTGACTTTACTGGTTGGTGCATATATTTGAATAATAGTATTATTAACTGGTCTTTTAGGCAGATGGATATTATCATATCAAAGACATCATTTTACTTTAAGACAGATGTTGAAATTTTTGTTTGTGTGTGATAAAGGTGACACCATTCCTCTTCAATTTGTCATGTCTAGCACAGTAAAACAGATGTCAGATTCAAAATAGCCAATACCCGTCCATTTCGGCTCACTAATGCCTAAGATATTGAGCTTTATATGTTATGTTTCATTTTTTACAACTTCCAATTTTCCTAGATTCATAATTCATACATTCTATATCCTGATTGGGAGCTCTGTTTGTGTAGTGCTTATGAATTCCAGCTGCTAACCTCAAGGTCAGCAGTTCGAAAATACCAGCTGTTAGTGGGAGAAAAATGAGGTTTTCTGCTCCCATGAAGATTTACAGCCTCAGAAATCTTATTCAGAGTCACTATGAGTCAGAACCAATTCCACGGCACATAATCACCATCACTATCATCATGAGTCAAAATGGGCTACATGGCACACCACCACTATACTCTGATTATTAATGAATGCTTACAGCTGTTTCTTCTCATTTTCAGCTATGCTCCATCAGCAAGTGAAGATCAAAGTCCACAACCTTCAATCTGGATTACAACTCATTATAAAGAAAATAAAAATCCTCACTGAACCAATAAATAACATCAGGAGAAATGGAGAAAAGATTGAAGTTGTCAAATACTTCATTTTGCTTGCATCCACAATCAACACTCATGACATGTAACAACAATAACTAAAACATGATTTGGTGGTACTGTGGTTAAGCACTAAGTTGCTAACCAAAAGGTCTGTAGTTTGAACCACCAGTAGCTCCATAGGAAACAGTTGTGACAGTCTGCTTCCATAAAGATCTACAACCTCAGAAACCCTGTGAGGAAGTTAGACTTTGTCCTATAGAGTCGCTATGGGTAGGAATCAACTCTACAGCAATGGGTTTGTTTGGTTTTGTTTAATTTGATTTTTGTGGATAATGTACACAGGACATAACCAGAATGAATTTACTCTACAAATCATTCAATGTTCTACTATCATCCTTTTCAATTTTGATATACATTTGAGAAGGAAACCTGATCGTGCCAATGGTCGAGCATTCGATTGGTAGCTGAAAGGTTGATGTTCTGAACCTGCCCAGTGGCTACATGGGAGAAAGACCAGGTGATCCCCTCCCATAAAGATTACAGTCAAGAAAAGCTTAGGTGGCAGTTCTACTCTGTCATGTGGGGTCACAGCATACAACAACAAAAGATAGAAGAGATTGGAAAAGTAGAAATGTACATGATGGAAGTCTTTGGTATATCAAGTGTTCAATCAGGCTAGGTCAGGTGATGAGGCAATAAAAAACAACCATATATTTCAATGCTTTGACACAACAAAAATCTGATTTCACTCATGCTACATGGCTACACTGCTATTTATAAGGTTTTTGGTGACTAAATATTTGAAAGTAGTCCATCTATCATTGCAAGTCTGTCTTCATCTAGAAACTAAGTTGAAACATGTCCACCACGGGTGAACCTACTGGTATTTAAAATATCCATGGTATAGGTTCCCAGAATCACTTCAACACACAAGCCACCACAGTACAATAAACTGACAGACAAGAACTGGTGGTACTCCTATTCAGAAATCAGGATCACTATGAGTCAGAACTGACTCCACCTATTCATAATAGGCGAAGCTATTATGAATAGCAGAAATATACTTTCAGCATCAAACTATTGAATATTGAAACATGATGAAAAGCACCAGAATTTTCAGATATCATGCTGGAAGATGAGCCCCTCAGGTTGGAAGACACTCAAAATATGAGATAGGGAAGAGCTCCCTCCTAAAGGTAGAATTAAGTGTGTTGGTACAAATGGAGTAAAGCCTTCAGGACTTCCATTTGCTGAGACACACAACTCAAAATGAAGAGAAACAGTTGTAAACATCCATTGATAATCAGGACATGGAATGTATAAAGTATGAATCTAGGAAAATTGGAAGTTATTTTTAAAAATATTGAACACATAAACATCGATATTTTAGTGAGCTGAAATGGACTAGTATTGGCCATTTTGAATCTGACAATCACGTGGTTTACTGTGACAGGAATAATAAATGGAAGAGGAATGGTATCACATTCATCATCAAAAAAACATACATCTTGAAATACAACAGTGCCTGTGATAGGATAAGATAGATAAAAGAGAAGATCCATACACCTATAAGGAAGACCAGTTAATACCACTGTTATTCACATTTATGGACCAACCACTAAAGCCAGTGATGATGAAAGTGAAGAATTCTACTAACTTCTTAAGTCTAAAATTGATCAAACATGCACCCAAGGTGTATTGATAATTATTGGCAATGAGAATGCAAATGTTGGAAACAAAGAGGAAGGCTAAGTAGTTGGAAAATATGGCCTTGGTGATAAAAAAGATGCTGGCAATCACAAGATAGAATTTTGTGAGACCGATGACTTCTTCATTGCAAATACCTTTTTAAAACAACATAAAAGACAACTATACCCATGGACCTCACCAGATGGAATACACAGAAATCAAATTGACTACAACTGTGGAAAGAGAGGATAGAAAAGCTCCATATCATCAGCCCAAGCAAGGCCATGGGCAGACTGTGGAACAGACCATCAATTGATCATATGCAAGTGTAGGCTCAAGAAAATTAAAACAATTTCACAAGAGCCAAAATATGATCTTGAACATAACCCATCTGAATTTAGAGATCATCTGAAGAACAGATTTGATTATTAGACACTGAAGACTGAAAACCAGAAGAAATGTGGGATGACATCAAGAACATCATACAAGAAGAAAGCAAAAGGGTATTTAAAAGACAAGAGAGAAAATAAATAAACAAAATGTATGGCAGAAGACACTCTGAAACTTGCTCTCCAGTATAAAGATGCTAAAGCAAATGAAGTAAATAAGGAGGTAAAAGAACTGAATATAAAATTTCAAAGGTCAGCTTGAGAAAACAAAGTAAGATATTACAACAAAATGAGCAAAGACCTGGATTCAGAAAACCAATGGAGAGGAGCACACTCAGCATTTCTCAAATTGAGGGAACTGAAGAAAAAATTCAAATCTCGTCTTGCAATATTGAAGAATTCTATGGACAAAATATTGAATGGTGCAGAAAGAATCAAAAGAAGATGGAAGGAATACACAGAGTCACTGTACCAAAAAGAAATGGTTGATATTCACCCATTTCAAGAGGTAGCATGCGATCAAGAGCCAATGATAATGAAGAAGAACTCCAAAGGGCATTGAAGGCATTGACAAAGGGCAAGGCACCTGGAACTGATGGAATACAAATTAAAATATTTCAGCAAAATGATGCAGCACTGGAGGCACTCTCTCATCTATGCCAAGAAATTTGGAAAACAACTACTTGGCCAAATGACCAGAAGATATCCATATCTGTGCCCATTCCAAACAGAGGTGACCCAATGGAATGCAGAAATCATCAAACATTATCATTTATACCTCATGAAAGTAAAATTTTTCTGAAGATAATACAAAAAGAGCTGCAACTATACAATGACAGAGAATTTACAGAGGTCCAAGCAGGATTCAGAAAAGTATGTGGAACAAGCGATGTCATTGCTGACATCAGATGGAGTCTTGGCTGAAAAGAGAGAATACCAGAAAGATGTTTACCTGTGCTCTATTGACTAGTCAAAGGCTTTCGATAACTACAAGCTATGGAAAACATTGTGGAGAATGAGTGTTCTGGAACACTTAATTGTATTCATGAGGATCCTGTACATAGACCAAGAAGCAATTGCTCAAACAAGGGAACATCAAATGGTTTCAATTTAGGAAAGATGTGTGCTAGGGTTGTATTCTTTCACCATATTTGTTCAATCTGTATGCTGAGCAAATAATTCAAGAAGCCTGACTATATGAAGAAAAATGTAGCATCAGGATTGGAGGAAGAAGACTCATTAACAACATGTTATATGCAGATGATACAACTTTGCTTGCTGAAAGCCAGGATGACTTCAAATACTGATGAAGATCAAAGGCCACAGCCTTTGTTATGGGTTGTACGTCAAAGTAAAGAAAACAAAACTCCTCACAACTGTTCCAATATACAACATCCATAAAAATGGAGAAAAGATTGAAATTGTCAAAGACTTCATTTTGTTGAGATCAACCATCAGCATTCATGGAAGCAGCAGCCAAGAAATCAAATGATGGGTTGCATTAGCCTTCTCTGCTGCACAAGATCTCTTTAATGTGTTTAAGAGCAAAGGAGTCAGTTTGAAGATTAAGGTGCACCTGGTCTAAGCCATGGTATTTTCAGTAACAACATATGCACGTGAAAGTTGGACAGTGACTAAGCTAGACTGTAGAAGAATTGATGCGTTTGAGTTATGGTGTTGAAAGAGAACATTAAAAGTACTGCAAAGCTGGTTTTAACTGCAAGATCAGTGGTTCAAGCTCACCAGCCACTCCTCAGAAACTCTATACAGGATCGGTATGCGTCAGAACCAACTTGATGGCACTTAACTACAACAACAACAATGGACTGCCAATAGAACAAACCAATCCATGTTGATAAAAGTACAGCCAGAATACTCCTTGGAAGCCAGGATGACCATACTTTGTCTCTAATACATGGAACATATTACCAAGAGAGACCCGTCCCTGGAGAACGATACCGTGTTTGGTAAAATGGACGGTCAGAGACAAAGAAGAAATGGATAGGTACAGTGGCAGCAGCAATGAACTCCAATGTAGCAATGATTGTGTTTGGCAAAAGAGCAGAGAGTGTTTCATTCTGCTGGGCATACGGTTGCTATTAGTAGGTACTGACTCAATGGCACCTAACAACAACAACAACAACAACAACATGGCCACACATATCAACAAGAGATTTCTGCTCATCATTGACAAGTGAGCCAGGATGGAGATGGTTCCATCTCAAACCCAGGTAAGGAAGAAGGGGTAGTGGTGCCTCCATGTTCTGTGCATTGAGATAAACTGTTCAGAAGAAATTGAGATGCCATGGAATTATGAACCTGGTCAATCATTTAAGGCCTTAGCAGATTAGACATAGATTCAAACATTCAAATGAGTTTTATGCGGAAAAGTTTTGATGGTAGGTAATCTCTCCCATGACAATATGTGTTCTTACCAGGAATTGTTGGAGTCATTTCTTTCTCTGCTGTGCCATATGGCCTCCACATGCATGGTCTTGTGTTTTGTTTTGTTTTTTTAACTTTTTATTGTGAATTGAAGTAAAGGTTTACAGAATAGATCATTACATTCAATAATTCATGCACGTTTTGCTTCATCAAATTGATTACTATCCCCTCAGTGAAACACCTCTTACTTCCTCCCTATGTTTCCTAGTTCATCCCTACTCCTTTCCTAACCCTTCGGAAATTTGTCCTTGGGTAAATGCTGCCCTTTTGATTTTAGCTGGCTGAAGATTCTGATGACTATTTTTATTGTTCCTCTTACAGACATGTCTATTGTTTGGCTGAAATTTGAGCCACAGGGATACGTTCCAGTCAAGGCCTGAGTAAGGGTCCTAGCCTCAGCAGTTCCACCAGTCTTTATACACCTAGTAAACATGGTCTCTTTTATGATTTTAAGTTTTCTTCCACATGTTCTCTCCCACTATCCAGGACCATTTACTAGGATCTCTTTTTGACCATTGATCATTTTTTCCAGAGATTCTTCATGGCATTTTTCACCTCTGCATTTCTCAAGGTATAAATCAAGGGGTTGAACATCGGTGTCAGAATACAATAAAACACAGCTACTATTTTGTCTATGGACAAAGTAGACGATGGCCGCATGTAAATAAATATACAAGGAACAAAGAACAAGGCAACAACAGTGAAGTGGGCCCCACAGGTAGAGAGGGCTTTGCGTCTGCCTTCTGAGCTGTGGGACCTCAGGGAACGCAGGATGATAATGTAGGAGGCAGCCAGCATCAGAAAGTTCAGTAGGCAGATCACACCACTGTTGGCAACCACCAGCAGACCAATGACATACGTGTTAGTGCAGGCAAGTTCCAATAAGGGGTACAAGTCACAGACAAAGTGATTGATCACATTGGGCCCACAGAAGGGCAGCTGGAGGACAAGGAGGAGCTGAACCAATGAATGCAGAAAGCCTCCCAGCCAGGCCATTCCCACAAGCAGGGCACAGAGATGCCTGGTCATGATTGTTGTATAGTGCAGGGGCTTGCAGATGGCCACATATCGGTCAAAGGCCATCACTGTGAGTAGGATAATTTCAGTTCCTCCCAATAAATGAGCAACAAAGAATTGAGTGAGACAACCCTCAAAGGAGATGGCTCTCCCCTCATACATAGAATCAGCTATTAGTTTGGGGGTCATACATGAAGAATAGCAAGTATCAATAAAGGACAAATATGCCAGAAAAAAGTACATAGGGGAGCCCAAGGTGGGGCTGAAGATAATTGTGGTCATTATAAGTAGGTTGCCCCCAACAGAGACCAGGTAAACAATCATAAAGAGAACAAATAAAACTCTCTGCACCTCACGATTTTGTGAGAGTCCCAGCATAAAAAATTCTGTGATGTTTCTTGCACTGTCCATGAATTCTGAACTGCAGCAAGGACTTAGGTGAAAGGAGATTTACCTAGGGTCCCAAGAAAATGTCGTTAGTATCGCAAAAAAAAAAAAAAAAAATCTAGTTTTTCTGTTTTTATTTCTAGTTCATTGTCAACAAAGATGTTGCTGTTTTGTTGTTAGTGCCATCAAGTCAGTTACGATCCATAGTGACCCTGGAAGGAGCTGCTGGTGAGTTTGAACTGCCAAAATTGGGGTTCAAACTGACCTTGTGGTCAAGTGCTTATCCTATAGTGCCATACCAGACTCCCAACAAAAATATTGTTGTTGTTTTTGTTAAGTGTTGTCCAGTTGGTTCTGACTCATAGCCACCTTGTATAGGGATTCCAAGGAGCAATTGGTGAACTTAAACCACCAACCTTGCAGTTCAATGTAACTGTGTAATCCAGCACACTAACCCACAAGCACCACACCAGGACTTCAACAAAGATACAGCATTTTGGTAATTATAATCATAGGATGCAATGTTGTAATCTGATTTTAGCTTGCAATTACATCATAAGCATTCACCATGTTGTTTTCCATGTTGTTTGTAAGTTTTATATATGTCCTTTTTTTATTTCTGTATGATAGTCCATAAACGAACTACACTGTGATTTACCAATCTATTTAAGTATTAAATGTCTAGGTTATTTCCAAATTTTTGTTACATCAAAAAAAAAGGTTTTTTAAATGTACTTGAAGGGAAACAGTGCATATTTATATTCTTAGTAGGCCAAACTATTGGTAACTTTTCCACAAAGAAGAAAGTAAAGAGAAAGAAAGAGAAATAGAGGAGAGAGAATGAAAAAAAATGGAAACAGATAGTGCTAAAGGGAAAAAAAAGATTAATTTAAAAATAAAGCCTCAACAATTCCTTTTCATATGTAGAAAAGCTATATACTTCTTAGGCACACATACTTTGGGAATTTTTCCATCCAGGTAATACAACCCTTAGTTGAAAATACATCAAACTCTTATATTTCCTAATAATAGATGGGACCAAGAAATTCTTCTTTTTATTAGGAATATTTTAAATTAGTCCCAAAAGTGACATGTTATATGATTTCTCTTATATAAAACTATCTAGACTAGGCAAGGATATAGATACCAAAGTGTATTAGTGGTTGCCAAGGGAATGTGGGAAGGAAGACGAAAAGATGACTTAATGCTTAGGGAACACTGTACCTCTGGTAAGGGCAGTTACATAATTTGGGACAAATAACAGTGAACAATATGATGAACATAATTAATATCACTGTGAAGATTGCCGAAATGTCAAATATTATGTTACATATATTTGCATATGTATTTGTAGTTGATAGTTTGGTATGTCTTGAAAAACAGAAAATATTGAAGTTGTCAAAGACATCATTTTACTTGGATCCACAATCAATGCCCATGGAAGCAGCAGTCAAAAAATCAAATGACATATTGCATTGGAAAAACTGCTGCAAAAAACCTCTTCAAAGTGTCAAAAGCAAAGATGTTACTTTGAGAACTAATTATGCATATCTATTATCACACCAGAGATCAGGGTGATGTAAACAGTTCGTTTGATGGATTGCTAACCAAAATTTGCCTTACTCTTACACATCCTTCAAAACTAGACTCCAAGGTCTTAGCCATATGAAAGCCCCCTTCACCCACCACAAACTAGATTACAAGGCCTTCCAATGTATATCTACACCCAGATTTATAGCACTCAGATTTCTTCTCCATGATAGCACTTTGTCCATCATGGTATATTGGCCTCCCTCCAACTTTCCACTCTATACTGTGAGTATCTTGAAATGAAGAATTTCAGGCATTTAACATCTGTACTTCCAGACCTCTAGCAGTATTCAGTGACTATTTGTTGAATGAATAAAAACTAAAATCAAAAAGTATAGAAAAGTTACAATGATTAGCTCTAAATTATTATTGTGTCTTAACATTGCAGACTTAGAGAACCAACAGGATTCTTAATAGGTCATACATCTACTCTCCTGCATCATTAGTCCACCTCCTTTTGTGTCAATTGATGTGTTAAATGCCTTGTTGTTTTTGTGAAGTGCTGTTAAGTTGATTCCAACTCATAGCAACCATGGATAGGGTTCCCGAGGAGCAGGTGGTGAGCTTGAACCGCTGACTTTACAGTTCAAACGGTTTAGTAGTGCATTACTCCACAGCACCACACCAGGACTCCATGTTCAATTCCTAGATAAAGTTAAAAATAGTTCCTACAAGGAAGAAAAATGCAGTGGGAAAAATCTATTGATTTCATAATCTCTTCTCTGACCTGAAAATCTCTCACAATCCTCAATGGTTCTGAATAATCTGATCCATTTATGAGCTGCAGGGGACCCCTGAGCCATTGCTTCTATTTTTCATTTAAGGAAACTTATAATTTTGTCCAAACTCATTTGTTGTAGAAATGCTAACATTTTTCCCTGCGATGTTAAGTGGTTTGCCCATGTCACAAAATCTAGGTTGACCCAATGTCTTCTGATCCCAAGTCTTTACCCTCCTCCTAGATCATACTGTCTCCTTTCAAAACCCAGATTATTCAGCCCAGGGAGAGTCCAAAAGGAAAGACATATGTGTGAGCTCTGGTTTGGGCCAAGATGGTGTATCAACAGGCCATCTAAGAAAAAAAAGGAGGAGAGGAGTAACTATAAAAATAGCTCATGGTGATTACAGTTTAGATAGTATTTAAAATATTTAAAAGTGGTTACTCTTAGCTCTGTCACAGAAAAAAACAACTCCTAAAGCATTAAATTCTATCCTTTTCTTCATACATAGATATTCTGCACTTCTTATTTATACTTATTTATCAGTATTTATTTACACTGGTGTGGCACTGAAGGATAAGAACTGGACTGCTAACCACATGGTCAGTGATTCAAACCCACCAACTGCTCTTTGGAAACAACTCCATGGTACTTTGCATTTATATTTTTGAAATCTTACTATATATTTAATGTTTTGTCTTGACCAATATGATTTGAAACATTTTCTAATAAATTGCATATTATTCTGTCAAACAGACATATCTAACAAAGAGCCATTTTTCTAGTATCACAAAGAACCTCATCATGCATCAAATTATATCTGAATCCTTAGGACAATTTCTAGAGAAGCATACTGCATAAAGAAATAGAGATATTTTTTAACTTTTTCTGTTTCCAAAAGGGCATAACCAGTTTACACTGCTATCACCAAAATATAAAGGCTTACTTGCTTCTTCACTCTAGTCAGTATCACATAATTTCTTATTTCTTTCACTCTCTCTCTCTCTCTCTCTCTCTCTCTCTCTCGCTGTCTCTCTCGCTCGCTCGCTCTCTTTCGGCTATAGCTGATTTTATTCAAGCTTTCACTTGCATTTTGTTGACAACAACTTCCTATATTTTTTAACCAGTATATTCTTTTAGAATCTCAACCTCTTAGACTGTGGTCCAGTCTCCTTTCTGGAGCTCTCTTGTCAAAGCATATATCAGAACTGATAAATATATCTTCATGTCCATTGAATTCATCTATTTGCATATATATTCCACACTCTATTATATATCATATTATTTCATCATTACAGTAAGACTAAGAAGTAGGCCTTATTTTTTTATTCTGAGAACTGATGAAAGAAAGCCTAGGAGCAGAGTGGGTTACCCACTGAACTACTAACCTCAAGGTCAACATTTTGAATCCATCAGCCGCTCAGTGGGATAAAGATGAGGCTTTCTGATCCTGTAAAGATTTACAGCTTTACAAACCCTATACAGAGTCACTCTGAGTTAGAACCAACTGGACAGCATCCCACAGCCGCAGCAGCAATGGTGATGAATTTAAATATCAGTAATATGTGTTCTTGTACCTACTGTCTAAGGCTGGTAGGAAATAAAACCAGGATTTGATTACAACTATATCTGACTTCCTTGAGTGGAGCAAGTGGTTAACATGCTCTACTCGGAAACCCTGTGCAGGGTCACCATGAGTCGGAACTGACTCCATGGTACTTAACAACAACAGCTAACAGAAAGGTTAAACATTCAGTCCATCTAGATGTGACTCAACAAAGGAAAAGAGGAAGACCCCCAACGAGATGGATTGGCCAAGTGACAGCATCGATGGACTCAAGCGTGGCTACAGTAATGAGGTTGGTTGGCCCAGGATCAGGCAGTGTTTCGTTCTGCTGTGCATGAGTCGCTACGGGTCGGTACCGACTTGATGGCACCTAACAACAACAACTCTGACACACATGGGACCACCATGAACCAGAACCATATCTGTAGCAACTGTTGGTGAAGGTGATGGCAAAGAACACATAAATAAATCATGCAAAAGAATTGTGGGTGGAAAGTGCCCTGGTGCCACAGTGGGTTAAGTAAGTGTTGGTTTAAACCACAAGGTCAGTGGTTTAAAAGCCACCAGCTGTTTCACAGAAGAAAGATGACGCTGTCTGCTCCTATAAAGATTTTCAGTCTCAGAACCATCAAGAGCCGTTCTCCTCTGTTCTGTAGAGTTGTTATGAGTTAGAATCAACTTGATGAAAGTGAGCTTGGTTTTTGTAATGGGTTGGGGGCTCACTATACTGGTAGGAACATTCAATCACTGGTTCTGATGGCATGTTTTTAATGTCATTGGATCCTGAAATTTAAAATAGCCATTAAAGCATGGAGGTTCCAGCCTCTCCAGCCAGTCATTTTGACCCTCAACTTCTTCATTTGTAAAATAGATATTACTGTAGTACTTAGTCTCTAAAGGAAGTTAGGAAAATCAGATGAAAAGAAATACATGAGTAGACTGTGGATGCTAAAATCTCTAGGGAAAAATTACAAGTTGTTATGTGTTAGAAACTACAATACATCTTTATTTTTTCCTTTGGGTCAGTTCAAACTCTGATGTCAAGAATAAAATAGGGTTTTAGATATTAATCAAAATTCAGCAAAAGAAGGAATGAAAATAGTCATTAAAGACAGTCAACCTGAAGTTATTTCATCATATTTTTATAAATGAAACAATGTAAAATTTTAATTTAATGGAAATAATATCAACAATGAAGGAAAAGTTACTTGTACATTCAACTCAAATAATGTATGGTCTTAAACTTCCTCCTTGAAATTTTTTTCTCTAGAAAAACATCTGAATGATTGAAAAATTCTGAACTACAAGTAGAAATTTTTTTATTCAGCCCATGTTGAAATCTCTATAGCAACTAACTCACCTGCTCTGGGTGCCACTGGCCACTTTGCTAGTCCGTGGGAGTCAGAATGTGGAGGGTGAGGGAAAGAGATGGCTACTCTATCCCTTAGGTGATTCCAGCTCTAGTGCCCTGATGTCAGACCTCTTCACTGAAACACCTACATATATGGCCCAGCCAGATTGGAAACTCCATAATCCCATTGTCCTTCTTGGCCTCAACACTGACATGAGTTGAAGGTATCTTCCGTGATAATATGAAGCCAACTCCTGAAAGGGACCAACTCCCTCCTCCCCACAAACTAGAGAAAGTTGGCAGTGGACCAGCAATTTAAATATCATAATCCTATGAGACCCTGTCTCAGATGTCCTTGACTCAGCTGAGAGTGGCCCAGAGCCAGGGTGTCAGAATATGGAGAAATGGACAAAATTTCTCACTAACGCTGAACCTGTGTTCCAATCTTCCAGCATTACACTTTATGCTTTATTGTGGTTGCTAATTGCCGTCAATTCGCTTCTGACTCATAGCAAACCTATATAGGATTTCTGAGGGGTAGCTGGTGGGTTTGAAATGCTGACTTTGTGGTTCACACTACAGTGCTGATCCTACAGTGCCACACCATTGTAAATAGTTCAACTTCCCTTCTTAAATTCCTACAGAAAATCATTCCCCTCCAGATTTCCATTCCTGGCTTCTCCCTTTGAAAAAACTACTTACCCTTTAGCTTATGTGCCTCAGTTTCCTCATCTGTAAAATGGGGCTAAAAATACTACCTATATCATAAGGCCATATGAAAATAAAATAATCTGTATAAAATGTTTATAACATTGTCTAGCACTTGGTAATTGCTATGAAGTTATTTCTATTGCTATCATTAAGTGCCATTGAGTCCATTCTGACTCATAGCCACCTTCTGTAGGATTTCCAAAGAGTAGCCTGTGGCTTTGAACCATGGACCTCATGGATAGCAGTCCAGTGCCCCACACCACCATTACTGTTATTGTTAACATCATCATCATTATCAGCATTACATTACTATTCTATAACTAACTATTGGAATCTAATTATCTCATCACAAATTCTCTGTCATCCTGGCCCCTTTCTTTATTGTGTTCAGCATAACATTGAACTGGGTTGACTATATGACCAGAAGATAACACAAAGGAAATACCATCATAAAAAGGAAATCCTGAAATTTAATATCAGATACAATGTTCCTTGTGTCCATTAGTCACACCACAAGGTTGTTACCATCTTTTGAGACTTACTTCTACTCGGGGTCCATACCACTTGCAGGTCCTTGCTTCCCCCAATCCAGAACCCCAAACGACTGTCTCAATGTCCTTGAAATTCAATTAACATCATTATAGCTTTTTTGCCCCATAAATCACTTTTTACTTTATTATACAAAACAGCATAGTTCTTCCTTGCCTCAACTTCTCTCCTCCAGAGATATCCCACACCTTGTCTTCGAAAGAGTTGTGAAATCTTTTTACTAATAAAATAGTATCACTCACCTTAAAGCTGAATTCTGCTGTCATTCTTATAATGTTGAAAAAAACCAATGTTATTTTTGAAACATAAATCTAAATATCTTCTAAAGGTTTCCCTTCATTCATTGTAACCATGTTCACCAGAGTATCCAGTGACCCTTCTTTCCCTATAATTTTCCAGCACCCTCACTCTCAAACGATGCTCTGTAAGGCTTGGCTCGAAAGCTTAGCATGCTATCCCACAGTGTCACCTGGTTCCAGTTTGATGTGTGTATTTGTCTATTTTCTCCTCCCATTGGCCATTTATTACCCAGAGGATGTATGATCCACTGCTGTCAATTCAATTCCAACTCACAACAATCCTACAGGACAGAGTAGAGCTATTCCCTAGCGTACCCAAGGCTGTACATTTTCACTGAAGCAGACTGACTGTTCTTTAACCCGAGTAGCTAGCAGGTTCAAACTACTAATTTTTAGGTCAGCATCCCAATGCTTAACCTGCTTTGCCACCAAGCATCTTTAGAGGGTGTGTGTTATTGTTGTTAAGTGCCATAGAGACAGTTCTGACTCATAGAGACCCAGTATTGGGCTTCTGAGGAGCGGCTGGTGGGGTTGAATAGCTGACCTTGTGGTTAGCAGTCTAGTGTTTATCCTACAGCAACACATTAGGACTCCAAAGAGTGTATAAGTAAGCTTTAAAAATGAAACTATACGCTACTTATTAGCGTCCTGGTGTGACACTGTAAGATAAACACTGGACCAAAAGGTCGGTGACTATGAACTTCATGAGCTTTCCAAGGAAGCCAATATGCCATTACCGAAATATAAAGTGAGAGAAATTATTCAAAAACTCATGCTGGATGGTGACAGAAATCAAGATGGGAAGACAAGTTTTGACGAATTTGTTTATATTTTCCAAGCGGTAAAGAGCAGTGATATTGCTAAAACCTTCTGCAAAGCAATCAACAGTAATGAGGGGAATTGTGCTCTTGGAGCAACTTCAGAGTTGTCCAGTGAAGGAACACAGCATTCTTATTCAGGATATCGACTGGACTCTCTTAGAAGGAGAAACTCATGGAGAAAGAACTTTCTATATCTGGACGAACTCTCTTGCTGTTAATTCCCCACGTAAACGATCTCTATGCTGACCTGCAAGATGCCCTGGTTATCTTACAGTTATATGAACATATTAAAGTTCCTGTTGACTGGAGTAAAGTTAATAAACCTTCATACCCAAAGCTTGGAGCCAACATGAAAAAGCTAGAAAACTGCAACTATGCTGTTAAATTAGGAAAGCATCCTGCCAAATTCTCCCTGATTGGCATTGGAGGATAAGACTTGAATGATGGAAATCAAACCTTGCTTCTAGCTTTAGTCTGGCAGCTGATAAGAAGATATACCTCAATATCCTAGAAGATCTTGGAGAGAGTCAGAAAGCCCGTGGTGACATCAGTGTCAACTGGGTGAACAGAACATTGAGGGACGCTGGGAAATCAACTTCCACTCAGAGTTTTAAGGATAAGACGATCAGCTGCAGTTTGGCAGTTGTGGATTTAATTGATGCCATCCAGCCAGGCTGCAATAACTACGACCTCATTAAGAGTGGCAATCTAACATAAGATGACAAGCACAATAATGGCAAATATGCTGTGTCAATGGCTAGAAGAATTAGAGCCAGAGTGTACACTCTCCCAGAAGACCTTGTGGAAGTAAAGCCCAAGATGGTAATAACTGTGTTTGCATGCTTGATGGACAGGGGTACGAAGAGAGTGTAAAATCACCAATCTGAATCAAAACAAACCTTGTTCCCAGGGCAGCTATTGCCAAGTTGAAGTGCTCATGGCTTAAGACTATTGCTCATTTAAGGACTTTTTAGTTTTGATTAATCTAAGACTAGATCAGAGCCCTCAGGGGAAAGAGTTTTAATAAAAATAAGTGCTCTTTCCCATAGTCAGCATTGGATTTGTCAGGCGCACCTGAAATGTGCTCATAGCAAAACCATTTTAATCTCTCTTCTTAGATTGCTGCCTTTGACAATTCCTGTTGCTCTATGTTATTTCTCTCTATGTATCTTTTTCCCTCTTAGATTGTCCACTCTTGGGATTTGCTTCAATGATTGAATATGAATATGATTGTTGTTGTTGTTAAGTGCCGTCGAGTCGGTTCCGACCCATAGCGACCCTGTACAGGGTTTCCGAGGGTGTAAATCTTTACGGGAGTAGA
>NW_006408593.1:14586468-14591623 GCF_000296735.1 Chrysochloris asiatica | reverse complement strand
AAGTCCAAACATACCAACGATCATGAAGGTGACATGTTGTTAGGTGCCATCAAGTCAGTTTTGACTCCCACTCTATGTACAACAAAACAAAACACTGCCCAGTCCTGCAACATCCTCACGGTCATTGCTGTGTTTGTTCCCATTGCTGTAGCCCTTGTGCCAATCCATCTCATAGTGAGTCTTCCTTTTTCTCAATTGACCTTTTACTTTGCCAAGCATGATGGCCTTCTCCAGAGACTAGTTTCTTCTGATGACATGTTCAGTACATAGACATAGTGTTGCCATCCTAAGGAGCATTTTGACATTATTCTGGCAATCCACAGTATTATTATACTGGGATCGATGTTGAGAAGATTACAATGTACAAGGCAAAGAGTGTCCCTGCCCTAGAAGAGTATATTTTTCACAGTATATTTAATACTTTTCACCAACACCATATTTCAAAGGCATCAATTCTTCTTTGATCTCTCTTATTAATTAACCAGCTTTTGCATGCATTTGAGGTGATTGAAAGTACTATGGTTTGGGTTAGGCACACTTTGATCCTCAAGGTGACATGTTTGCTCCTTAAAGAGGTCTTTTGCAATAGATTTACCCAATGCAATATATCCTTTGATTTCTTGACTGCTGCTTACATGGGTGCTGGTTGTAGATCCAAGTATAAATCGTTGACAACCATAATCCTTTTTCAGTTTATCATGATGTTGCTTACTGATCCAGTTATGAGGATTTTTGTTTCTTCTCAGATGATATAGGACTGAGCAACATTTTATTCTGCTATCCATACGGTCACTATAAATCTGAGCGGACTCAACAACAATGAGTAATGACAACTTATTCAACAAAGATTAACCCTATATGTAAAACCTTCTGAGAACAGTATTGTGCTTTCATGGTATCACTTGTGATTCCACTACTATTATGCTAAAAGCCAGCATAAGAATTTGCATTTTAGCTTGTTAGGTAGTAGGTAGAATTTAGGAGCTTTTTTTTTTTTTTTTTTTTTTGTGAATTATGTGATAGTTTACATGGGAGAATTTTTTTTTTTTTTTTTTTTTTTTTTTTTTTTTTTTTACCACCATCACCAGGGACCAGTCACTGGAGAAGGATATCATGTTTGGGTCAGAGACAAAGAGGAAGACCCCCAGCAAGATGGACTGGAAAAGTGGCAACATCAATGGGCTCAAGCGTGGTAACAATTGTGAGGTTGGACCAGGATTGGGCAGTGTTCTTTCTGTTGTGCATAGGGTCACTATGAGTCGGTACCAACTCAATGGCACCTAACAACACCAACAACAATCCTTAGCCAACTCTGATCATACTCCTCCTAATGATTATGTGGACCCTGTGAGGCTGTTTTAAAGATTATTGAAGTTAATACAACTAGAACACTTAGAACAGTGACTGAATATTGGAAGAAATCAGTGACAGTCAAATATAATATGAGTGAGAGGATTTTTGTATGTTTCGGTGTCTGCTATGTTCTACTCCAGAAACAATAATTAGCACATACCAAGTGCTCAGTAAATATTAACCAAGTGAACTAGTAAATCTAATAGTCACAAGGATTTTGGGGGAAAGGACAGAGGCAGAAGTGGGAATGGGAAAAGAAAATGGGATTTAAGGAATTATAAAGAAATAGAGGTAATAACTCTGAATAACAGAATTTGATACAAGCCTTTACTACATCCAATAGGTCCTGCAATCTTGTGAAGCAGGAGTTGTCTCCATATGTAAGTGTGGAAATTGAAACCCCACAAGGTTAATTGGCAAAGAAATTGTTAAGCCAGATGTCTAACCTCGCTCATTTGCATAAATTTAGATGCTGTAACAAGGAAAGAAACCAAGCCAAAGGGAGTTAACATGAGCAATGGTCCTTGCCCTGCTGCAAAGAAGTGAATCATCACTGCTAGGAGACATGCTGGTCACTTGTTCTCCCTGGCTGTTCTCCCCAACACTCCTGGCCACCATTAATTCTTGGCGCTTCAAAAGAGTCCTGTCAGTCCTGTTTGCCTGTTTGACTGTCTACTCACTTCCTCTTTGCTGTGGGATCCTACAATGGGAAGAGGCCAAAAAAAAAAAAAAAAAAACCACTTAGAAAACCAGGGTTCTACCTTGCTCTGAACTTATTTTGTGACTTTGAGTGAGTCTTTTAACCTCTCCTCATTTATTTATTCAACCTCAACCTGCTGAGAACATGAACTGAAGAAATAAAAGTACCTTGAAAATCTTAACAGATAAGAGAATGAATTTCACTGAGCACTGTTTTAGTTATTGGAAGGCCTTATTTTATTCAATCTAGTAGATTAATCCATTGTATAGATGGCATATCTGGACTTCCAAGAGATTCCCTTATTCACATGATCTCACACGTTTTCCTGAATAATAGAACAAGTGAAAATGCCCTGCAGTGTATAGTAAGAGCCTCTTGGACTGTAACTTCCTAAAGGTCAGGGCTTATATCTTCCTTTTATTTGTATACCCAGTGTTTTCATTCATTGTTGACACTCAATGAATATTCGACAACTGAAGGGTAATTAAATGAATATGTGGGATTATTATTACCATGAAAAGAACTCAGAGGACAGTTTTCATTATATTCATCAAATTGGAGATATGAAGCCTGTATTAGACACCATAAAATGGGAACTTTCATAATTTCCTGGATGGAAGGAAATTCCCAGTAGTATTACTTCTTCTCTGAGTTTCTCTTAACCCAAAAACAATTTCCTCATGGCATTTTTCACCTCATTGTTTCTCAGTGTGTAGATCAGAGGGTTCAACAATGGTGGTATCACAATGTTGAAGAAGATGACGAGTTTGTCGACAGCCAGGGTGGTGGAGGGACAAATGTATATGAACAAGGGGGCGGGGGGGCACAAGAACCAAAAGGACAGTGATGATGCGTGAGCCACATGTAGAGAGAGCCTTGTGCCAACCCTCAGATGACTGGCTTCTCAGCTTCAGTAAGATGACCACATAGGTGATGACGAGAATGAGGAGGGATACTGAAGAGATCATGCCACTGTTATCTACCACAATAAACCCCACTACATAGGTTTCTGCACAGGCAAGCTTCAGCAGGGGATGAACAGCACAGAAGAAGCTGTCGATCTCATTGGGTCCACAAAAGGGCAGCTGGATGGTGAAGAGGGTCTACAGGATGGAATGCAAAAAGCAAACCACCCAAGAAGCTCCAAGCCAATAGACTGCACTTTTGTCGATCCATGATGGTTGTGTAGTGCAAGGGACTACAGATGGCCACCTAGCGGTCATAAGCAATGGCCGTAAGGAGGAAGATCTAAGTGCCACCAAAAGAGTGAGCTGAAAAGAAGTGGATCATGAAGCTGTTCAAGTAGATGGTCTTGCACTCCACAAAAGCGTCTGCAATCATCTTGGGTGTGATAGCACATGGATACACATGTCAGCAAAAGACAAGTGGCTAAGGAAGAAATACATAGGGGCATTCAGGGTCTTACTGGAATTGATGGTGACAATCACCAGAAGGTTCCCCAGGACAGTGAGCACATGGAAAAGGGAGAAAACCACAAAGCAGGCATGCTGTATCCCCTTGATCTGGAAAAGGCCAAATAAAACAAACTCAGTCACGTTGTTCTTGGTCCCCATGAATCCTCTGCCTCAAGCGCCAAGGAAGTGATTTGCTCTGGAAGGACACAATTTACATGATTTAAGAACATTTCTCAAGTCCAGTAGGTCAGAAAAACAGTATTCATGTCCTAGATGTGCTATTTGACAACTGAATGTATACTAATTGTGAACTTTGACAAATTGACTAACTTTTCAGGACCTCAGTTTCTCGGGATGTTTGTAATTTCTGTGTTTTGATTGCATCTGGCACACACTGTTGTCATGATGCTTGTGACATTTTTTGTAACTACCTATTTATAGTCTACTCTCTCTACTAGTCTGAGAGTGATTTGAAGGCAAAACTCCTGACTTAACTGTGTCTAGTAACAACTAGTTCAATCTTTGATACATAGTGTACATTCAATACATGTTTATATAAAAGGAATGAATAAATTGCTCTGTTTACATCAACACGTCCAAAACTCAACTGCTTTTCTATCCCCAAAAAGCATATCCTTCTGTCAGCCTGCTATCTCAGTCTATGGAAACACTGCTTTGGTTGCTCAGCCTAAATATCTTGGAGTCATCCTGTACTCTTCTTTGGGCTCATATCTCATGCCTAATCCATTAAGAAATCCTTTTGTCTTAACTTTCAGCTTGTCACCATCTCTACAACTACCACTCTGGTCTGAGCCAGTCATCTTCCTCGCTTCCTAACTTGCTTCCTTGTCTCCATAATTGTCCCCTTAATACATATCACATCTCTAGTATATGATGTCATGAAAGCAGCCAAAATGTTCCCCTCTAAGTCCTTCAATGACTCCCCATTCTGCCAGAGTGAAAGCCAGCATCTTTAGCATGGACCAAGGATTCTACATGATCAAGTCTCTACACTCTCCCTGGCACCAGACTGCAAAGCCATTTGAACTGCAAGGTCGGCCGTTCAAGCTCACCAGATGCTCCTCGGAAACCCTATACAGGGTCATTATGGGTCGGAACCGACTCAACGACACTTAACAACAACAACAACTCTTCCTCATGTTCCTTCTTGCCTGCCAAGTTGGCTTCTTCAAACTCACAGACATGCTGCCATCTTGTGGTCTGCGTGTTGATTGTTTCTTCTTCCTGGAACTTTCTTCCCCTGGATCTCCCTTTACTAGCTCTCACCAGGCTGAAATCTTTGTGAAAATACCACTTTCTCAAGAAGATATTTGAAAGCCTTTTTAAATTTACAATATCTCAGCACTCCCAGTCCCCATTACCCTATTCCAATTTTTGTTCTTTCCATAGTGCATACTGCCTCTAAAAATATAATATAGTTATGTATTTATTGCATTTAAGTTTTATTATCTGCCTTTTTCCACTGGAATAAACACTCCATGAGGCCAGGATCAATGTCTATTTTGTTTTCAGATGCATCCTTAGTATCTAGAATATTGTCTGGACATGTTGTTGTTGTTAAGTGCCGTTGAGTCGGGTCCGACCCATAGCGACCCTGTACAGGGTTTCCGAGGGTGTAAATCTTTACGGGAGTAGAAAGCCTCATCTTTCTCCCGCGGAGCGGCTG
>NW_006408593.1:14584118-14586368 GCF_000296735.1 Chrysochloris asiatica | reverse complement strand
TAGAAAGCCTCATCTTTCTCCCACGGAGCGGCTGGTAGTTTCGAACCGCTGACCTTAAGGTTCGCAGCCCGATTCGTAACCACTACGCTACCAGATATGATTAGACACTAATTTTTCCCTTTTATTCAGTGTGCTAGTTCTTATTGGAGAACTCTGGCCTGAAGGTATTTGGATATAAGTATCCTACGCTTTATAGAACTGGAAATTTGCAGAAGTAACTGCAGAATGTAATAGAATCTTTTCATATTCTTTTATTCTTCAAATCAGTATCTTTTTACAGTATTCTTCCTACATGATCTTTTTTGTATATTTAAGAATATTTTGATTACATTAAACAACACTGCTGATCTTGCTACTTTTTTTAAGGGGTCTTCAAATAAGATTAAGGAAAAAAAAAAAAAAAGACATTGTAGGTAGAGGAAAAAATGTACCTTGAATTTGCATCTGCCTGCCACCCTAAGCTGTAAACAATTGATAGATACTGTCTTAAACTACATGCTTCTTTTTTTTTTGAAAACTGTATCATTAAACTCTCTCTAAAAATTTAAAAAGCTGTTGAACAGGACATTTTGGAAGGAGAGTGCTCAGAAGTTAGCCATGATGCAATAGGTCAAGCATGCTAAGTGTACAATTTTTTTTTTTTTCAATTCTACACCTAAACAGGAGATGTGGTCACTAAAATATTAAAATAGATGTTTAGAACTTAATGTACTCTTGCTGTGTCAAGCTGTTGACTATAGTTTTCAAGCTCATAATGTTATTCTAACTCTGAAAAGTGATGTAATTGTGTAGCAACTGAACTAATTTTCAAATAAATCCATTTACATAATAAAATAAATATAAATTAATGTTAGCAATTATTACACTGGGATCGATGTTGAGAAGATTATGATAGACAAGGCAAAAAGTGTCCCTGCCCTAGAAGAGTTTAAAATTGAATGGGAGCCAGCAACAACAAATAAGTAAAAAATCAAATAAATAATTGCACATTGTAATTATTGTAAGTGGAAAAATACATGTGATGGGGTGGTAGAACAGTAGTCTCTGAACTTCTAAGTTGATGTTTGTTACTAAAAATTCTTGAGGGCAACTTTTATTGTTAAAAATATTTGACACTTACAAATCGTCTATACATGTTACTTAGCAGGTATTTTTCATATTTTAAACACATCAAAAAATTTAAAGAGTGAAAAAATATAAGATAAAATAATTTTTATATGTTGTTCATCTTAATGATTTTATACTTTATATAAAGAACACTGGTAGTGCAGTATTTGAGCTCTTGTCTGCTTAACCCATTATTCCATCTGTGTTAGAAATTACATAAAGTCATTTATAAGAACTTTTGGTTGCCAATTTAGTGCTCTTTCTATCACTGTCACATATATATGTATATGTGTGTGTGACATATACATATATATGTATATGTCATTTAGCTGACGACAGGCCATATGTGTGTTGATATTGATGTATATATATAAAAGTATGTGTGTATTATTATAATTAGTAAAGCCTTCAAAGTCTAGGTACTCAGTACTTATATGTAAGAGTGAGCTACCAAAGTATGTGGAAGTTCTGTCTTTGAGAAATTCGAAGCATAATGAAATTGTCTGAGCAGGAGGTAATTGGAAAATGGCTACTGGGGAACCACATCCCCCCCACACTTTGCTATTTTAAAGTTAAATTGTTTGAATCCACTCCCCAGGAGAAAGATGTGGCATGCTGTTTAGTAAAGATTTAACAATCTATTGGTAATTCTCTGTTCTATAAGGTCAGCATGAGTCAGAATTTGATTCAATAATAATAAATATCTCCATTCATCTTTTATCTGTAAATGTAAATAGCCATATACATCTCTACATTCTTCCAAGAATGTTTATAATCAATCTTAGAAGAAACATAACCAGAATGTTTTTTAGAAACAAGGATGGAGAGATATGTTGGTCTCATCCTCAGGAAAGACTAAGGGCTACAAAAGGACATTATATTTGGTAGAGAGCCACGGCAAATGAAGGAAACCCTCAATGAGATGAACTGCTACAATAATCTCAAAAACAAGTCCAAAAAGGGAGAACAAACAAGATGGCGGATCGGGTGGACGTATAGCAGAGAGCTCCACCAACAACAACACAGAATACCCGACCAAGCAGGCTTAGGGGATGGTCCCAGAACTCTGAACCACATATAAAGGAATACTTAGAAAGTGGAAGGCTCACAGCTGGGGGAATTTGTGGCAGAAGCAAGAAATCT
>NW_006408593.1:14559350-14576233 GCF_000296735.1 Chrysochloris asiatica | reverse complement strand
ATCTTTCTCCCGCGGAGCGGCTGGTAGTTTCGAACTGCTGACCTTAAGGTTCGCAGCCCGATTCGTAACCACTACGCTACCAGAGCTCCTTAGTAGGTGCTTAATAAAAAATTATTGATTAGATGAATGAATGGATGGTATCTATAGAGGATGGAAATTAATGAAAAATGGTGTGGTGCTGCAAGATAATGCACTAGATCACAAGAGCGGTTTGAACAACAAGGTTAGTGGTTCAAATTACCAGCTGCTCCTCAGAAACCCTATACAGGGTCACTATGAGTTGGAACCAACTCAACAACACTTAACAACAACAACACAAATGTATAGTACTTTACTTTAGTACATAATCACATTTAATTAGCTAATGTTTACTGAATCCTTAATATGTGCCAGACATAGGCTAAACTTCTTAAATAATTTCAAATCAACACAGCCATCTTGGAAAATGCATATTATTTATCCCCTCATGTTGCATTTGTTGTTATTGGTAAATGCCATCAAATCAGCTCTAACTCAAAATGACCCTCTGCACAACAGAATAAAACACAGCCTGGTCCTGGGCCATCCTCACAATTGTTGTTACGCCTAAGCCCAGTGTTGCTGCCACTGTGTCGATCCTTCTCATTGTGGATCTCCTCTTTTTTACTGACCCTTTATTTTACAAAGCATGATGTCCTCTTCCGTGTACTTATTCCTCTTGATAACATGTTCAAAGAGCATGAGACAAAGTCTCACCATCTTCACTTCTAAGGAGCATTCTGGCCGTACTTCTTCCAAGACTGATTTGTTCGTTTTTATGGCAGTCCATGGTATTTTCAATATTCATTGCAAATACCAAGTGCTCCTTGGAGGCCAGGATGGTCAAACTTCATCTCTCATACTTCAGACATATTGTCAAGAGGGACCAGTTGTTGGAGAGAGAGATCATATTTGGTAAGGTGAAGGGTCAGAGAAAAAGAGGAAGACCCCCAGCGAGATGGATTGGCAAAGTGGCAGCATCAATGGACTCAAGCATGGCAACAATTGTAAGGTTGGCCCAGGATCAGGCAGTGTGTCATTCTATTGTGCATAGGGTCACTAAGAGTTGGTACCAACTTGATTGCACCTAACAACAACAACCATAATTTAAAGGCATTAATTGTTCTTCAGTGTTTCTTATTCATTGCCCAGCTTTTTGAGTCATGCCCCACTAGCAAATGAATGTTCTAAAAGAACCTTAAAATCAACTTTATTTTCAGAAGGTACCTATTCCTGAGTTCTTCTAACACTATATCAGACAATGTTTTCCTGCTATTCGTAAGATTTTCAGGAGCCAAAGTCTCAGAAATGGGCTACCTATTCCTTCTTTCTAGTCTGTTCTTAGTCTGAAAGCTCTGCTGAAAACTTCCCACCACAGGTGACCCTGGTGGTATTTGAAACACGAGTGGCATAGCTTCCAGCATCGCAGCAACAGGCAAGCCAGCACAACAGGATAAACTGACAGACATGTAGGCTCATTTTAAAGTGTTGTTTTGTTGCAGGTGCTGTCAGGTTGGCTTTGACTCATAACAACCCTGTGCATAGCAGAATGAAACACTGATGGGTCCTGAACTATCCTAACAATTGTTATGTTTGAGTCCATTGTCAATCCATGTCACTGGGGATCTTCCTCTTTTTCCCTGACCCTCTACTTTACCAGCAAATTGTGCTCATGAAGAACCTGGACCTGGACCAAGAGGCAGTTGTTCAAACAGAACATGGGAACACTGAATGTTTTAAAATTTAGAAAGGTGTGTGACAAGGTTGTATTCTTTCACCATATTTATTCAACCTGTATACTGAGCAAACAATCCCAGAAGCTGGGTTCTATGAAGAAAAATGTGGCATCGGGATTGGAGGAAAACTCATTAACAACCTGCAGTATGCAGATGATACAAGCTTGCTTGCTGAAAGTGAAGAGAACTTAAAACATATACTAATGAAAAAAGATCAAAGAGCACAGCCTTCTGTATGGATTGCATCTCAATGTAAAGAAAACAAAAATCCTCACCACTGGACCAATAAACAACATTCTTATTAATAGAGAAAAGATTGAAGTTGTCAAGGACTTCATTCTTCTCGGATTAACTATCAACACTCACAGAAGCAGCAGTCAAGAGATCAAATGATGTGTTGCATTAAGCAAATCTACTACATAAGACCTTTTTAAAGTGTTGAAGAGCAAAGACGCCAGCTTGAAGACTAAGTGCGCCTGACCCAAGTCATGGTATTTTTGATAACCTCTTATGCACGCGAAAGCTGGACAGTGAATAGGGAAAACCGTAGAAGAATTTATGCCTTTGAGTTGTGGTGTTGGAGGAGAATATTAAAAGTGCCATGGGCTGCCAAAAGAACCAATAGATCTGTTTTGGAAGAAGTGCAGCCAGAGTACTCCTTGGAGGCCAAGATGGCCAAACTTCATCTCTCATACTTTGGACATATTGTCATGAGGGACCAGTTGCTGGAGAAGGATGTCATGTTTGGTAAGGTGGAGGGTCAGAGAAAAAGAAATAGACCCCCAAGCAAGATGGATTAGCCAAGTGGCATCATTGATGGACTCAAGTGTGGCAACAGTAGTGAGGTTGGCCCAGGATCGGGCAGTGTTTCATTCTGCTGTACATAAGTTTGCTATGGGTCAGTACTGACTGAATGGCACCTAACAAAAACAACAGTCCTCCCAAATAACATACCCAAAGTATTTGAGACAACGCCTCACCATCCTCCCTTCTAAGGAGGTTGTACTTCTTCCAAGATTGATTTGTTTGTACACCTGGCAGTCCATGATGCTTTCAATATTCTTTGCCAACACCATAATCAAAAGGCATCAATTCTTCTATGGCCTTCTGTATTAAATGCCCAGCTTTCACATACATATGAGGTCATTGAAAATACCATGGCTTGGATCAAGAAAGCATGTAAAGTTCATGGAGTGATTTGCTCAAGATCACAGAGTCAGGACTAATACCCATAACTCTTTTCTTATACATTAACTAATATATAGTACATGGAAAGGATCTTGTTATCTACAAAAATGTGAGATTCAACACAAATGTTTACCCTGGAACACATCATATCAGAACATAAATAGACCAAAGACAGACTCAAGCAAACAATGGAAGCATGTCATAAAATGAATAACTGAATCAAAGAACAAATAACTTACCCATGTAAATAATATTTTCATGTATAACTCATATAATGTGCTTAGGAAAATAACACAGGGGGTGTTTCAAGGTTGGCAAAAAAAAAAAAAAAAAAAGGCATAACATCTGTGTGATTTTTGTAAATATATAACTTTGTGAAGTAATGATTACAAGATAAATGATTTTATTAAATTCAACAAAGATTCAACAAAGATTATTCACAGTCTCCTAAGTAGTACCTAACACGTTGTCAAATGCTTTCCCAACAGGGCTGTTTCAAGATAAAAATGAAACAACAACAACAACAACAAAAATGAGATGTTGACATTAGGAAGATGGACTTCAAGTCTACTCTTCTGGTATACTAATCAGTAAACTTGGAAAACCACAGTAAGTTCTACAGTGAACATATCAGCAACAAATGGAGAATGGCAAATGGTTATAAATGGCTCATCAAGTGTGAGGTGGTAGAAAGTACTATCTTACTGAGACATGTTTAAGGACTGATTTATCATAATTATCCTATACTGTGGTTGAATGAAACAAATCAAATTACATTGACTGCAGCAATGGTCTCAAATGTAAGAGCCATTGTAAAGATGGTGCAGGACAAGGCAATGTTTTGTTCTGTTGTATGTATCATAACTGAGTTAGAATCAAGTACTAACAACATAGTTGTGATGGTGGTTATGTGCTGTGGAGTCAGTTCTGACTCATAGTGACACTGTATAGGGTTTCCAAGGCTGTAATTTTTTTTTTTTTTTTTATGTTTTATTGTGAATTGAGTGAAAGTTTACAGGGAGATCATCAGTTTTACATTCAACAAATCATACGCCTTGTTTCATTACAATGTTTATAATCCCCTCCATGTACCATCAGTTAGCAGTATTTCTCTATATTCATTTTAGCTCTTCTTTTTTTTTTTTAAACACTCAGACATATATAATAATTTACACCACCAAAGGGCACATTCTGCTGCCTCCTGGCCACCAGCTCTCAGTCCCTCTCTTCCCATGAATCTAGAATCCTCAGCTGCTCCCTCTCTCCATATCCTCATCTCTGCCTCCATAACTGATGTGGCTGCTTCTCTTGTATTCTGCTTGTGCTCTTCTCCCTTTATGATCCTAGGGTCCTCACTTTCTGTACTGTAAGATTAATACTTCCCCATTTTTGTTTTAAAACTTCTGCTTTTACAATTGTGACAGTCACAATTAGTCATGTTAATAATTACTCATTATTGAATCGCATTAATCTTATCCCCATCTCTTTTCACCAGACCCAACTAGAAGAAGATCGAAAAAAAAATTTTTTTGATAAAGGAAATGAGAGTAAATTGCTATGAATTGATGAACTTGACCTATAATCATGAAGGTAGTAGCTCTAAATACCAACAGAGAGGGAAGGAATCTTCACGTCAAGTATCAATACTATCTCCTCTGTGTGTGGATTTTTTTCGATCTTCCTCTAGTTGAATTCTGATCATCAAGCCATTGAGGCTAGGTTAAATGGGTACTATCTGCAAGTCTGGGTGTTCTTGTGCATCTCCCCTCACTTCATATCAGCTGGATGCTTCACTCTCAGCTCTAGCCCTCTGTGGCTATGTCCTTGTCCATGGGCTCAGTGCCCCAGGTCTCACCACACTTTGGACCAACCAGCCCAGCCCTTCCTCTTCTCTCTCTCATCTCCAGATTAACAGGAGTCCATGGAATGTGGTCGACCTCAGCCCATTTCTTCATTGCTGCCTTTCCCTCTCTTCTACTCACCAGTAGACCAATGTGGTTATCAGCAAGCTTACATGCCTGCTCATGTGTTCCCTTTGAATTTCAGTCTTGTGGGGGGAGGGTTGTCCTGAACAAGGTTGTACACTTTTAGGGGAGCAGAAATTCTCATCTTTCACCCATGGAACAGCTGGTAAATTTGAACTGCTAACCCTTGGTTAGAAGTTCAACTTGTAATCCACTACACTACCGGAGTTCCTTAACAACATAGTAAAACCTGAGAAAGTTGGAACCTGTAAGACAGAAACTTATCAGAGAAGAAAAACTCAACTATTTTCCAGTAAAAAAAAACAGTAATAAAAAATTAGTAAGACTGGACCTTGTCAATGACAATGAATGAGTGCAAGAAAGTAAAAAGTCTCCTTCATTAAATTTAAGATGGTGCCAGTACTTTATGTTTGCATACTAACAAGTAAAATTCAGCAAGTAAAATTGTGCTAAAGATAATACAAAAATGGCTGCAATCATACATTGCCAGAGATAGTCCAGAGGTTCAACCTGGATTTAGAAGGGGATGTGAAACAAGGGATATCATTGCTGACATCAGATGGACCTTGACTGAAAGCAGAGAATGCCATAAAAATGTTTGCCTGTGCTTTATTGACTACACAAATGTTTTTGATTATGTGTATCATGACAAGCTATGGACAACATTGAAGAGAATAAGTATTATAGAATACCTAACTGTGTACATGAGAAATCTGTACATGGACCAAAAATGAAGTTATTCTAAGTTATTTGAACACTGGAACACTGAATGTTTTTAAATTAGGAAAGGTGTGCACACAAGGTTATATTATTTCACTTTACTTATTTAATCTGCATGCTGAGCAAACAATCCAAAAATCTGTATTATATGAGAAAAATGTGGCATCAGTATTAGAGGAAAACTCATCTACAGCCTGGGATATGCAGATGGAAGTGAAGAGGACTTAAAATACTTACTGATGAAGAACAAAGATCACAGTCTTCAGTATGGGTTGCACCTCAATGTAAAGGAAACAAAATCCTCACCACTGGACAAAAAACAACATCCTTATAAGTGGAGAAAAGATTGAAGTTGCCAAAGATTTCATTTTCCTCAGATCAACAATCAACACTTATGGAAGCAGCAGTCAAAAAAATTAAGTGATGTATTACATTAAGCAAATCTGCTGAATTTGACCTCTTCAGAGTGTTGAAGAGCAAAGATGCCAGTCTGAGGACTAAGATGCACCTGATCCAAGGCATGGTAATTTCAATAACCTCAATTATTGTGAAAGTTGGACATTGAGTAAGGAAGACCACAGAAGAATTGATGCATTTGAGTTATAGTGTTGGAGAAGAAGACTAAAAATACCATAGGCTGCTAGAAAAACAAAGAGATCTATGTCAGAAGAAGTACAGCCATAATGCTCTTTAAAAGCAAGGATGGCCAGACTTTGTCTCTCCCTTTTGGGTCATATTATCAAGAGGGACCAGTCCCTGGAGAAGGCTATCATGTTCAGTAAAGTTAAGAGTTAGAAAAAGAAAGGATGATCCCAGTGAGATGGATCAGCACTGTCAGCAGCAATGGACTCAACAGCAATGATCGTGAGGTTGACTGTGGACCAGGCAGTATTTCACTCTGTTGTGCATAGGGTCACTATGAATCAGTTCCAACTCTATGGTACCTGACAACAACAACACTGACTTAAAGGTTAATTGTTTGAACCCACACAGCAATGCAGCAGAAGTAAGGCATGGCAATCTGTTTCTGTAAAGAAAAACCTATGGAGAGTTCTACTTTAAAATGTATGGGGTCCATGAGTCAAAATCAACCAGACATTAATGGGTTTATTTTTTGTGTTCTTTTCAGTCTATTGGTAAGACTATAATAACATCCAGGTTTTGAATCTCCAGAAGAGTTCCAGTCCTGGGAAGGGTTTCCAAAAGACTGAAAGGAAGAGTAGGAATGCATGGGGCACAGACTCACTGAGGTTGACAAAGGTTTGTACTCTGAGGAATCAAATTAAGTGCAGCTAAATGTTAGAAGAACAATAAACAATGCAATGTCAGAGGCAAGAACAAAAAATTAATTGTCATCTCCTGGGACATTCTGCTCATACTTATCAAGCATCTTCCCCTGCCAGAGAGTCTTAGTTGAAAATATATATATTTTACAGCAAAAATTTTCCTTTGTGGCGCTATATGATCAGGACTCAATTGCAAATCACAAGATCAGGTTCAAACCCATCAGCTGCTCCTTGTAAACTCTATACAGGGTTACTGTGAGTCAGAACTGACTCAACGGCACTTAACAACAGTAAAATTAATAGAGTCTATGAGTTGGAATTGATTCAATTCATAGAGTCATTACGAGTTGACACCTAACAACAAAAACAACAAAATTCTTAGGATGGTTTGAACATCTGGTTACGTTTACCTAGAGGATAGAGAGAAAGATTATCCAGGAATTAGTCAATCAGTCCCTTGACACTGAAGAAGAAATGCTATGAACAAAAATAATTCCCCAAATATATTTTGTTATTGCTAAGTGCCATCAAGTCGATTCCAACTGTTAGCGATTCCAACTGTATAAGGTTTCTAAGAAACAGCTGGCAGATTTGAATGACCAAGCCTCTTTCCTAGTGATAAACAGTTCATGTCCAGCTGTGGCCATTTTGCACTGCTGTTTGGTTTTAAGTGGAAAATGTCACTTTAAATTTCAAGGAGATCTGTGCACATGCCAAGCAGAACCTTCCAGGGGTGGGGGTGGGGTGTCCACTCGCTCAGACCTCCCCTCTAGTCACCAGAATGGAGGTGTGCAAACAGCAAGAGACCAAAGAACAGATACAAAAATAAAAAAGAGTGTCCACACCTTTATCTCCACAGTTCTGTCAGGCGTCCATGGCTCTTCTGATCTTTCCCCTGCTCAGGAGCAGCTGAGCGTCTTGAATTAGAAAGCAATGGATTTCTTGCTTCTGCTACAAAGTCCCCTAGCTGTATAGGCCTTCCAACATTCTAAATATTCTTTTATATGTGGTTCAAAGGTCTGGGACCATCCCCCTGAGCCTGGTTGGTCTGGTATTCTGTGTTGTTGCTGACCAAGCCCCTCACTGCACTTCTACCTGATCCATCATCTTGTTTGTTCTCTCAAAAACCTATATAGGGTTTTGATTCACAGCCAATTCAATGACATTTAACAATTCTTATCTTCATTTTACATAAGGTAAATTAAAGCTCAGGGAGAATAATTAATTTTCCTAAGCTCATGCATGCTTGGTGATACTTTGGAATATTGAGAAAAAAATAATGAGTAACCAGAAATCACTAACATTATGGTGAGGAATGTATGGCTCCGTAAGATAAGCACTGGACTATGGACTAAGGTAGGCAGAGTGTGGGATAAAAATGAGACTTTCTGCTCCCGTAAAGAGTTACAGCCTCAGAAACCCTGTACAAGGTCACTGTGAGTTGGAGCCAACTCACTAGCACTCAACATTAGGGTGTATTTCCTTAGACATTATCAAAATGACAAAAATGTCATTTAGGCTTTTTTTTTTTTTTTTAATTACGCAAGCCTCTCTACAAATTTTGAATGAAGGTTATACATATCTTGATACCCAACTTTTTCCTAGACACTGATAAAGCAGACAGTCATTAACTCCCAACCCAGACAACATTTCTACAGTTTAAATATCTTCAAATATCTTCAACCTCTCCTCCAAAGGTTCGTTTCTGTCCTTGTTTCCTCCTCTCTTGTACTCTCTAAACTTTTCCCACCATTCTTAAGACATAAGCTCCCTACATCATAGTCTTTGAAAACCTGACCAAGACTGACTAAATTACAAAAAAGGTGTTCCATTTCTTGCAGTTCATGGTACTACCACCATTGTGTAGGAACTACTTTGGGTCAAGCATTGTTCATGAGCTTCAACATTATCCTAATTCAACTTATCACAACCCTTTTCAATTATTTTTAATGTCCTCACTTTACAGATTAGAAAAAGCAAATTCAGTTTACCATTTATAAGACTTGCTCAAGATCACTGATAGTAAATGAATTAATGGGAACTAAAACCAAATCTATTTTATTCCAAAACCAATGTTTTTATACTACACTCTTCCTACCTCTTTAACTCTTTCATTACATAAAATGTTCAGAGTTTAGCATGGAATTTGACTTTTTCCAAAGGAGGCAACATGATACTGTGAAAAAAACACTGGTCTGGAAGCCAAAAAAAAAACAAAAAACCTCAGTTTTAGTTCAATACAGTCACTAGTAGTTGGGTGACCTCAAGATACTCCTTCCTTCTCATTGGTGCTCTTTGTCCCCATCTATAAAAGATGTGGGTTGGACTAATTGCTATGATTCTAAGCAGGAATAGAAATGACTCACTAAATTAATAATTTCACTGATAATGATCATCAATGTTTGCTGAATTAAAAATAACTAGAAAGCAAGTGTGTGGCTTTACATTTTTACTAATTCCTTTTGCCACTTTTCCTGAGAATTTGTGAGGAATTGAAGTTCATATTATACATTTAACATGCTTTAAATTGACTTTGACCTCTCACATATTAACAGATACATTCTCTGTCTTTAAAAAAGTTAAAATGTTAAATATATTTTAAGAATATTTTAAGCATTAGATATCCATGGAATTTGTTTGCTTAAAAGAACATCTTGCCAGGTGGACCAGGACTTTGGAGAAAGGGGTCCAAAGCTGGATTGTTCCAATTTCCAAAGAGTTAACATGGTATCAAGGACCAAAATAGATCATGGGAAAAACTGGAGAATTCAACTGTTCTGTAAATCCTGGCCCTTCACTCTACACATGTTTTCCCAACTCATGGTTAAGACATTGATCTAGAAACTCTCTAAACAACTGAATGCATGTGAAGTCCTCTCTGAGTTTTGTGGCATCATCTCCACAAGTACAAGGAATAGTAAGTAACTAGAGGACTCTTGGTGTGGCACTTTGGATCAGCACTTGACTTCTAAGCATAAGGTCAGCAGTTCAAACCTACCAGCTGCTCCTTGGAAACCCTATACAGGGTAGCTAAAAGTCAGAACGGACTCTACAGCACTTAACAACAACAACAGAGTCATATTACATGTCAGTTTGCAATTACTGAGCACATGCTGTATGCCAGGTCCTGTGCAGAGCACTTTAAATGCATAACTTACTCAATCCATACATCAGCATCACCATAAGGAAGCTACTGTGATTGTTTCTCACTTTTATATGAAGTGAGGCTCAGAGAAAATGAATGACTTGACCAAGTTCAATATTTAGTAAGAATTGGAACTTAGTGTACGTGGCTTTAAATCTATGTAGGCTAGGCAATGGATTGGTAACCACAAGGTTAACAGTTGAAACCCACCAGTCACTCTTGGAAATCTTATACAGAGTCCCTATGAGTCAGAATCAACTCTGTGGCACTCAATAACATACAATGAGAAATAGAGAACATCTGGTTGTCCCAAAAGGACATGTCCTCAGAAGCTAAGGGATGAGCAAGAGAATTTGTGAAGGAAAAGGATTTCAATGACACCATGGTATCTTGGAGGGGGCGGAGAAATCAGGCCACATGTAAAAACTCACAGTTATTGCATTGGAAAGCAGGCACCTGAAAAATACACAGATACTGTGCATCAGGACTTTTATCTAAGGGACTCAGGAACAATAAAAGCAAGGGAGGACACCTGTTCTCTGTAAAGGTTTTTGGTTGGTTCAGGTTGGTTCAAGCAGGAGAGTATCAGAAAGAACAAACCACATGAGAACTGGACTGAGCTCTATCTACCCTCCTAAACTGAGCAACCTAAGTCAAGAAGTCTGGCAGGAGAACTGAAGGGGGAAGTAACTTTTAAACGCAAAGAGTTCAGGGAAGCTCAAGTGGTATTGCTCCACCCGTAATCATCACGAGATCTGAGCACCTCTACTTTGGAAGCTGAAACACGCTTCATTTGTAGTTAAAGTAACTTGAGGCTTGCTAATGAGATCCCAGAGACATTGAATCCCAATTGGAGGAATGGGCTATGAAGACAGACATGCCCCTTTGTCTTGTTAATTCAGTGCTTCAGGCAAACTTAAGATGTTAAGGAAGCTGTTGTTTTTATCCTTGCATTAGATTCCACAACTAAATTCATTCATTCAATATTAATTATTAAGCAGTTACTTTGTTCAGAGCATGGTTCTGTGCCATCTGTTTGGGAGAAATAAGCTGATGTTCAATATTTGCCGGGTCCAGCCTCAACACAGTTAAGAGGGTCCCGATAGGAGGATGTGGAGTCAGCAAATGAAAATAAAATAAAATAACTCAAAGAGTCAATGGGTCATTTTGAGTCTCAGGCAGATGGTGGTAATGACTCTCTTCTGATGACTCCCTGCTGACTGCTGCCTTGACAGCCTTGACTGTTTATTTCAAAATTGTTGCTTCTTATATCCCCTTTAGAATATACAATGATCTCATAATAGTCACGTACAAGCAGTTACAAATCAATCAAATATTATATTGTTACATCAACAGTACAAGAGGAACACAAGGTCACCAAACAGTCATGTGTCTCTATACTCCTTAGTTACTTCTTAGTTACCATGATATCGTCTTCCTTCTGTGAGTGACTCTGTTTCTCTCTAATCCTCCCTAAAATGTCTGGTTAATTTTAAGCAAAGATCTACATCTTAATTTCTAAATTTACCAACAACTGTTACTTTCTATAGATTCATTAGTTACAGATTACAATCAAAAACATAATTTTTACTATAACTGGTCATACATATAATTTATCAAACAATAAAAACAAGAACATAAAAGTACCCTAAAGTTTCATAGTTAAGAACAAAGCTGTAATTCTCTCATGCTAACAATTTCTCAAAACTTCTAATCAAATTCTTGCCTCTGTTCCCAAGCTCTCACTGCCCTTAACTGTCTCCTAAGCTGCTTTCTAAAAGCCTTAATGTCCTTGACTAAAACCACCTGGAAAGTTTCTTACAATTTTAAGCTTGAATTGCTAAAACTTTAGCTAGTGTGATTATTTCTAATGTTAAAACTTATTGTTAATGTAAAAAACAATTTTTATAACTACATAAGATTGAATATGGTGTGAAAGTTAATGTTAATGTGAAAGGCAACTATTATAACGTGAGGTTTGTTTAAAGTATCTAATGATTATGCAAGATTTTCTAAAACTTCTTATAAGGAAATCAGAAATAAACTATTATTCCAAGGGAAAGCTAGAAACTGCGGGTCCCCTGCATGAATCTTCCCTTGTAGCTTTGCTAACCAAAGGGGGTATTCATTGTTGCTCTGCTAAACAATGAACTTTTCATGCATAAGGCTTCTCACAGTTCTGCTCCTTGGCAGGATGGCATCCACCAAATATTAACTGGTCCTTAACTTTTTTCTAAGGGACATGTTTAAAATGGCCTCTTTAGAAGGAAGAAACTGATCCAGGAGTCTCTTCCAAAGTGGATCTGACCATCCGTGGCCTGGCTCTCACTAGGAGATCAGATAAACAGACTTAGGAGGGAGAAAAAGAAGGCCTGGGTCATATAACTTTGGCACAACGAAAACATCATGGAATTTCTCAGTAGGCTTTGAAGGCAAGAGTCCATCTTTAAAGCTAAAGAATTATATATTTTTTTTCACAATTTTTTTTTTCTCTTTGTTGTTTTTCCTGGGTTTCTCATTTTATATATATATATATTGTTCCTGGGTTTTTATGATGCCTAACTTTGGTTTTTAGTCTTGAATTTTGGCCCTGCTTTCTAGTTGTGGAAAATCTTTCTCTTCATGCCTCACCTGATGAAAAACAGCAACTGTGGCCATACAGCAACTGTAGCCAAGCTACAATTGCACCAACAGGTGGTGGTGGTGGTACTGTGGTGTGGAGTTGGTTCTGACTCTTAGAGACCCTGTATAGGATTTCCAAAGCTGTAAGTCTTTACAGGAACAGAAAACTTCATCTTTCTCCTGTGGAATGCCTGGTAGTTTCAAACTGCTAACCTTGAGGTTAGCAGCCTGACTCATAACCACTATGCTACCAAAGCTCTGATTGGATTATCTAAAAGGGTACTAGAATGTGCCTAGGGAAAAGGCTTCTTGTTAAGCTTTTGTGGATAATGGGACTTTAGGTTGATTCCTAGACCTCACCCAGAACCTTTAGATGTGGGACAATCCCAATTGAAAAGACATGCAGACCAACCCTGGAGTGGCTAGATGAACAGAAGATACTTCTTGTAAGAAGACCATGGTGGCAGATGGAGTAGCAAACTGTTTGACTGTGACAATATCAAGCAAGCTGTTTGCTTTGGAGCCATCAAGGCAAGAAAAGTCAATACATCAGAATAAACACCTTTGTAAGACTGACCCCCCCCCAAGGGAACACAAAAACAGACTTGTAGGCTTGCTGGTGACTGCCCTGGTCAACTGGTGAGTGGAAGTGGGGGAAATGCAGCAATGATGACACGTATTGAGCTTGGCCATGTTGTCTAGACAGCTGAAGACCTTGAGATGAGAGAGAGAAAAGAAAGAGTTGGCTGGTTTGAAGCTCAGGGATATTTGTGAACTCCTGAGTCCATAGACACTGAAATAGGCACCGGGACTATAAGTGAGGGTGAAGCTGCCAGCTGGTCTGAAGAAAGGGAAGCATGCAAGAACTCCCAAACTTACAGACAATGCCCATTTGACCTAGCCTGAATGGCCTGCTGACCAGAATACGATCAGATGAAGATAAAGAAGTTTGACAGGGAACAAGCATAAATTGCTACAACTTGATGAACTAGACCTTGGCTTATAGATAAAGTGCCCCAATATCCTAACTATGAAAATGGGGGCGGGGGGGCAGGAGCTTTAAAGGGAGTCCTGGTGTGGTGCAGTGGGTTAATGAGCCAGACTGCAGAGCCATTTGAACTGCAAGACGATGGTTCAAGCTCACCAGCTGCTCCTTGGAATCAACTCAACAGCACTTAACAACAACAACAACATGAAAGTACAAAGAGATTGACTTACAAGCCTTCATGAGGGTGCTTAAGGTCAGAACCAGGGTGATAAAATAGAATCCCACTGAACAGTCTTCCTTTTGTCCAGATGGGTCTGGTGATGATAGGGATAGGATTTTATGATTCAATTGTTAGTAATTGTTATCAGGACTAATGGTGATTGTCACAACTGTAAAAGTAGAAGAAGTACAACTAAATTGGGAAAGCAGTTAATCTGTCATTTCAGGAACAGAGGACCCTAGGACCATCAAGAGGGAAGAGCATGAGAGGAGCAAGCAGTCCTCACCAGAATAATAGTGATAACAGAGATGATGGCAGAGATGACGGCATAGAGAAAGAACGCATCTGTGGGCTCCAGGCCCACGGACTGAGAAAGGGAGTGTGTCTGCCAGCAGGAAACTAACTTACAAAATATGCCATTTGGACATTTAAACGAATATATATTTTCAATGTAGTATGGGTACATTAAAAAAAAAAAAAAAAAAGGTAATAGTGGTAAATACTATTAGCTGATGGTGCATAGGGGGGATTGTAAGCATTGCAATGATTTGTTGAATGCAAAACTGATTATCTGCTCTATAAATCTTCACTCAATGCACAGTAAAAGCTTTAAAAAATACAAAATAAAACAAATAAGTAAATTGGAGTAAGTGTAAAGGTTAAAAAAAATAGCTCCTTGACAGCCAGCTTATGATAATATGTTGGTAGGTGCTGTAACAAAATAGAACTGCCCTCTAGTGTTTCATAAGCTGTAAAATCTATACAGAAGCCACTAAGTTGATATCCATGTCTTTCTTCCACAAAGCCACTGGGTGGCTAGCAGCTTTCTATTAACCTTTTGGTTAGCAGTCAAGCATTTAATCGTTAATACTACCCGGAATTCTTTATGTTAGCATTGTTGCTGTTGTTTCTAAGTGCTGTCAAGGTGATTTCGATTAATAGTGACCTAGGGTTTCTGAGGAGCAGCTGGTGCATTTGAACCACCAACCTTGGGGTTAACATTTCAGTGCTTACACTAAGGTGCCACACCAGTACTCCTATATTAACATGTTGTTGTTAAGGGCTGTGGAGTCGGTTCCAACTCATAGCGACCCTGCACAGGGTTTCCGAAGCCTCATCTTTCTCCCACGGAACAGCTGGTAGTTTCGAACTGCTGACCTTGCGATTCACAGCCTGATTCATAACCACTACGCTACCAGAGGTCCTTTATATTAACGTAGCTCTCTGAAAAGTCTTTCTACCCTGTGATGTAAAACAAACAAGTAGCAGTAAAGTGTGGTACTGAAAAAGGACTGAGAGAGAAGCTGCTTTGTTGAAATCTGTACTTTGCCACTTTCTAGGTATATAACAGTGGGACTATAGGATAAGCACTGGACTGCTAACCAAAAGGTCAGTAGTTAAAACTCACAATCCACTCCTCAGGAACCCTATATAGAGTCGCTATGATAGATGCATGTGAAAGTTGGACAGCAAATAAGGAAGACCATAGACGAATAGATGCATTTGTGTTATGGTTTTGGAGAAGAATATTGAAAATACCAGGGACTGCCAAAAGAACAAACAGATCTGTGATGGAAGTACAACCAGAGTGTTCTTAGGAAGCCATGTTGGCCAGAACTTTGTCTCTCGTACTTCAGACATATTATCAGGAGGGTCCAGTATCTGGAGAAGGATATCATGTTTGGCAAAGTGGAGGGTTGGAGTAAAAGAGGATGACACCCAGTGAGGTGGATGGGCACAGTGACAGTAGCTATAGGCACAGGCATAACAATGATTGTGGGGTCAGCCCAGGACCGGGCAGTGTTTCATTCTGTTGTGCTTTGGGTCACCATGAATTGGTACCAACTTGATGACACCTGACAACAGAAACATGAGTCAGAACTGACTTGACAGCACTTAATAGCAGCAATGATAACAACCTTCAATAACTGGCTCAGTTTCTCTGGGATATCATTCCCTCATCTTCATTTGTTGTTTTTTTTTTTTTCTTGGGTTAAAAGAAATAAATACGCAAGTGCACAATCACTGATGTAAACATTAACATTCCTCAGTAAGTGGTGGTATAATTAGCCCCCCAAAATTAAGTAAAGACTAAAAGAGGTTAACAAAATATAAAGTCCATTAACCTAAGTGATATTTATAGAACATCAGACTCCTGGTATGGCAATATAGGATCAGCACTGGACATTGAGCCAAAAGGTCAGCAGTTCAAATCCACCAGCTGCTCCTTGGGAACCCTACACAAGGTCACTATGAATCAGAAACAAATGAACAACACTTAACAACAACAACAACAAGACTGTAAAAGAATCCTGGTATGGCATTGTAAGATAAGCACTGGACCGCTAATCACAAGGTCAGTGGTTCAAACCCACCAGCCATTCCTCTGAAACCTACGATACAGTAGTTATGAGTCAGAACAGAGTCCTGGTGTGGTTCTGTGGGCCAATGCACTGAATTGCAAAGTCGGTTTGAACCACAAGTTCACCACCTGCTCCTTGGAAACTCTATAAAGGGTCGCGATGGGTTGAACCTAGTCGATGTCACTTAACAATGAGTCAGAACCCACTGAACTTAACAACAAGAAAACTGTAAAACTGAGAAATACAATTTTTTTTAAAATACATATGATGTATTCCATAAGATAAGCCTAATATTGAGCAATAATACAAGTTTTAATAAGTGCAAAAGAAATTACATCACTTGGAACATGTTCTCTGACCACAAAGGAATTAAAGTAAAAATCAGTAACAATAAAATACAAGGAAAAACCACAACTGTAAAGTTGAAATGAACAACATGAATGTAAGTGATACATAGGTCAAAGAAGAAATAATATAAAGTGAAAATCTATTCTTGGTGTTGCAGTTAGGTACCATCGAGTTCACTTCGACAAAGCTACTTATGCACAACAGAATGGAACACTGTCCAGTCCTGCACCATCCTCAGAGCTGTTGCTACACTTGAGCCCATTG
>NW_006408593.1:14545979-14559010 GCF_000296735.1 Chrysochloris asiatica | reverse complement strand
GAACACTTTAAAGAGTTCTTGTGCAGCAGATTTGCCTAATGCAATATGTAGTTTGATTTTCTTGACTGCTGCTTCTATGAATGATGATACTGGATCCAAACAAAATGAGATCTTTGACATTTTCAATATTTTCTCCCTTTCTAATGATGTTATTTATTGGTATGGTGGTGAAGATTTTTGTTTTCTTTACAGTGATATGCAATTGTGGTCTTTGATCTTCATCAATGAGTATTTTAAGTCTTCTTCACTTTCAGCAGGCAAGGTTGTATCATCTGCATATTACAGGTTATTAAAGAGTCTTCTTCCAATACTGATGCCACGTTCCTTTTCTTATACTCCAGTTTCTCAGATTGTTTGTTCAGCATATAGATTGAATGAGTGTGGTGAAAGAATACAATCCTGTTGCACACCTTTCCTAATTTTAAACCGCTCAGTGTTCCCTTGTTCTGTTCAAAAAAATTGTCTCCTGGGAGATGAGGATAAGACTCTGGTGGTACAATAGTGAATAATTGCTATCAGGACTGACTATGAGGGTCAGAAATGTAAAGGTAGATGTTTTGTAACAAAAGGAGGGGAGTGATTGATTTTGAGGTCCAGGAGCAGAGGTCCCTGGGACCATCAAGTAAGAAAAGCAGAGTTTAGGACCCTATCCAGAGAAACAGTGATGCCAGAAATGGAGGCAGAGATGGTGATGTTGACAGATGGAGTGGCTGGGGACACTGGACTCTGGAAGGGAGGGGACTGTACGCTGATGTCTGGGTGGCAGGCCTGTGGGGTGTACCCTTTGGTTGTTTGATGATGCATGGAGGGGATTGCAATCATTGTAATGAAACAAAATACGATAAGATTATGGTCTCCCATTAAACCAACATAATTCACAATAAAAACTAAACAAAACAAAAAAGTCTCTTGGTATGCATACAAGTTCCTCATGAGCACAGTTATTTATCCTAGAACACTCATTCTCCGCAATGTCATCCACAGCTTGTTATGTTTCACATAGTCGAAAGCTTTTACATAGTCAAAAAATCACAGCTAAACATCTTTCTGATGTTATCTGCTTTAATCCAAGATTCTTCTGACATCAACAATGATATTCTTCCTTCCACATCATTGTATGAATCTGGCTTGAACCTCTGGCAGTTTCCTATCAATGTACTGCTGCAGCTATTTTTAAATTATCTTTAACATAATTTTGCTAATGTGTGATACGAATGATATTGTCCCATGATTTCCAGTTTAAGTGTACATCTTCCCACCCCACCTCACCAACCCCCCCCCCAAAACAAAAAGAAAAACAGAGGGAATGGAAGCAAATACTGTTGAATGATGATGCACAGAGGAGACTGTGAATTGTAATCATTCCAATGATACGATGAGTGTAAAAACGATGTTCTCCCATGTAAACTATGACTCAATTCACAATTTTAAAAAAAGAGAGAGATTTTTTTAAAAAAAGACACTGAGCTCCCATAGTCTCTTCATCTATAAAACAGGAAATCACACCTAGCTCACCAGGCTGTTGTAGTATCAATTAAAGTAAGATACGTGAAAGCACTTGGTAAATCATAAAATATAAACACACTCATTCATCATTCATCATTTATATCTGAATTTTATTCACAGAAACAATGTCAGGCATAATTATTGGTTTACCTTAGGTAGTGGAACATTGGTATATTACTAAGATAATTGAGATGAAGACAGTGACACACCAACCACTTGTTCACTTATAACATGAAGCACAAATAACCTCTAAAAATCTAATTAGCCAAGGATTTGTTATTTTACTGTTTTATTTGGAGTTAAAAACACACAGGAGAGTAAAATCCAAGCCTTATTCTCAAAACAGTAGCATTTTAATGGGGGTAGATTTTTTTTTTTTAAAGGAATTTCATGTAGTAAAGACCTTCAAGGGGTTCAAATGCTGTAGGAGTTTATAGAAGGAACAGGCCATGTCCATATGAGATCATCGTGAAATCTGGGTCTTGGATTGTGGATAGGATGTTGATAAGAATGGGAGAGGTATAGAAGGATGTTCAGAAACCAGTGAATTTAGCAGAGTGCAATTCAGCACAAAGGTAGAACAAAAGAGAACATACCTTGAACATGTTTGTAGTTGATTCAGTATTGAAGGATTTTGAAGGAGGGGATGATGGAATCAAAGAAATGCTTTATGGTGGTTTATCAGAAAGTACATATACAAAATCATCTGCTAAGAGTGAGGGATAAGAATATGGCTATTGTTTGTAGGTACATTCTTAATGTCTGGGGTGTTGGGATCAGGAGATAGGATTCAGAGGACATGGCTAAACATTAGTACGGAAGAAATGAGTATCCAAAAGCAGTTAAACCCACATCTTAATCCAGAGTAAAGGAGTTGGAAAAGGTAGGGGGCTCATTGGTGTACATAGTCAAGGTATCTGGTGGCATGAAAGTGGGTTAATTAGAGGCTTTGTTGGAATAATTGAAGAGCAAAAGAACTCAAGAAGGTTCTGATAATCTGAGAGAAAATTAATAGGCTTAACAACTGGATGCATAGAAGGAAGAAACATGGGGGAGGGAGGGAAATAAGAGGAGAGAGGGATGAACAAAAAATAATTTCAAAGATAAAAATGGTGATGATATATGGAAAATATAACTTTTGCTTACAAAGTGGATAACATTGAGTAGTGCTTTGGAATCACTTCAAATCTCATTGGAGGCTTCATTTTGCTTCATTAGAAAGTTGAGTCTACTGCTAACATGAGCTCATGTGAATGTGCTGATTAAACAATCTACATGTCTTCTGTTCTGATGACTAACTCTTCTAGTCAGTTTGGCCAGCCCAATACATAAAAACACTACAGAACAAGCCCTCCTCCTGTCCTTCAGTCTAATAACATAAAGATGAAAACAAAAACCTGAAGCCTAAAGAAAGAAGGTAATTAATCCAAGAACACTCTATCCATTAAAGGTAGAGGCAGAGTAAGATCTTTGGTGGCCCAATTTCTTGTCCCTGCTCTGCCATCTATTTCTCTTCCCAAATCACTTTCCTCACCATCAGTCTTTTCATGGCATTCTTCACCTCAGCATTCCTGAAGGAGTAAATGATGGGATTTAAGAGTGGTGTGACCACTGTGTAAAACACAGCCACTATCTTGTCCGCTGGAAGAGCGATGCAGGGCCTCATGTAAACAAAGGAACAGGGTATGAAGAACAGACCCACAACTGCAACATGTGAGGCACAGGTGGAGAGGGCCTTGCGCCGCCCTTCAGAGGTTTTGTTCCTCAGTGAGCGCAGGATGACCACATAGGAAGTAATCAACACAGTAAAGCTGATCACTGAAACAGGGCCACCATTGGCAATGATTAGCAGACTAATAAGAAAGGTGTCAGAGCTAGCCAGCTTCAACAAAGGATGGACGTCACAGAAGTAATGGTCAATGATGTTGGAGCCACAGAAAGGTAGTTGAAAAATGAGGAAGGTTTGACAAGCAGAATGCAGGAAACCCCCAACCCAGGCAGCTCCCACAAGGATACCACATACACGCCGGTTCATGATAGTCACATAATGCAAAGGCTTGCAGATGGCCACATAGCGGTCGTAGGCCATCACCGTCAGGAGAAAGATCTCAGTGCCACCAAAGAAATGGAGGAAAAATATCTGTGTGATGCATCCTTTGAGGGAAATTACTTTCCTCTCAATAAAAGAAGCAACAATGATCCTGGGGACTGTAACAGAGCTGTAACAGATCTCCACAAAAGACAAGTAGCTGAGGAAGAAATACATGGGGGAAGTGAGGACTTTGCTGGTCACAATGGTCACCACAATGAGACCATTGCCCAACAGAGTGGCTGCATACATGAGCAGAAACACCACAGAAATGACCTTCTGCATATCCCGGTCCTGGGAAAGTCCCAAGAATATTACCTCAGTCACATTGCTTGCAGCAGACATGGTTTAAAGTGCAAGGGATGACAGCCTAGAATCAAAGAAGTTTCATTCAATAACTAAAAACATCCTTTCCAGGCCTTAAAACTACTGTCATTCTGCTACTTCCTGAGTTGGCACTTTACCTTTAGTTTTCCCAGTATGTGTTCTCCGTAAGACAGGTGAACAAAAAGACAATCAATGACTGTTTGATGTTATTCCCAAAATAGGATTTGAGCTTGTAACAATGCTTCCATGAAATGTTTATATAATCCAGTTACATGCATTAGATAACTTAATCCTCACAACACAAAAGAGAGGATATTTCATCATAAGAAAGCCAAGACTCAGAGATTAACTCACTTACTCAAAGTCACACAGCTCATTTTTTAATGTTGTTGTTGTTGTTATGTGCAGTCAACTCGGTTCCAACTAACAGCGATCCGGTATAGGGTTTCTGAGGAGTGCCTGGTGATCTTGAACCACCGACCTTGTGATTCAAATCAATCTTGCAATCCAGCACATTAACCCTCAGCTCCACATATTGGAATAGATGTCCATATTTTTCAAAAGACAGATGCTTCCACTACATTTCTGATTTCTTCAGAGTGCCTTACGTTGGTTATATAACAAGTTTTATATCAAGTTTGCTTTGCACTATAATGTGGAACTGATTACCTTCAGTGAGACTTGGAATTTCTAAACCCCAATTATTCTGCTGCCAGATAAATTAGCCAAAGAAGAAACTGAGTGGGGAAAGGACAAAGTTGCTAATATTACTCCATTATTCATGGAAGTAGGTATGGGGAAGGTAGGATGTGAGGTTATGACATGGTCCTGAGACTAAGGCTTAACAAGTCAAAGGCATTGACATTCTATCTTATAGCACAGTCCGTCGTTATATGGACTTATAACAATATGCTTAAATCAGGACCCCAGAGTTCAATAAGACTATTCAAAGAGAACCTGGAAGATGGGTGTCAGGTCTGCCTCCTACAACAGCAGCATCTTAAAGAGACCCAGACATGCGTGATAGAGAATGGTGAGGACTGACAGAGGGTGACCAGACACCATAAATGTAAAAATCACAGTGTTTGGTGATCATTCCCCCAGTGAAACAATCCATGCTTAAAAACATCATCATAATAAATATATATATGGAGCTCTGGTAATGTAGTGGTTATGAATCACGCTGCAAACCGCAAGGTCAGCAGTTTGAAACTACCAGCTGCTCCGCAGGAGAAAAATGGGGCTTTCTGCTCCCATAGATTTACAGCCTCAGAAACCCTGTTCAGGGTCACTATGGGTTGGAACCGACTTGACAGCACTTAACAACAACAATATATATATATATCTTGAATCGATATTCACACATTTTTAAGCCAGTCTGCCAGCCAGGCCAGTCCTCTACAGGTTGGAAAAGGACTGTGACTGAGTGACAGAAACATAAGATTTGGGATCAGAGAGACTGGGTTCAAATCCTAGCACAAACACTTTCTGGCTTTGTGACCTTAAGTAAGTAAAGAAACTCTATCAAATATTCAATCTTCATTTGAGATATTAGAACAAGTACATTTTTTGTACAGTGCTGGTTTGATCATTGAAGGGGCTCATATACTTTAAGTGCAAACTACAAACCATGAGAGTAAAATGTATTAACATTTATTCTGCCCTATCATCCTCCATTAACATCCTTTTTGGTACATTAATTGTTGTTATTATTATGTGCTCTTTAGTCGTTTCTGACGCACACGTATCCAGTTAGTTTTCCCTTCTCCATTCCCACCTCCAGGGACCATGTTTGAAATTTGGTAGGTTTGTCTTTTCCCCATTTAGCTTCTTTAGTATGACTATTAGGAAACCTGGTTAATTTCACAGTTTACACAACAATTTGGGTTGTGAAATGTTAGCACTTTATGGTGTAAGACAAACTGAAATGAAATCATTATTAGACTGCTAATGTAAGGTAAGAGGTAAGAGGTGCAGTAGAAGCAGCTCCATAGCTTTTCAAATATGAACTGTGTGGCTTTGGGCAAGTGACTAATGCTCTCTGATCCTTGATTTCCTTATCAATAAAACAAGGATAATATTAGATGCTTCCTGTTGTGCTCTGCTCTTACGTCCCCGCCATGATCCTCTGTGTAACCAAGTGACCCTTCTGCCTTGGGTACAGTGGACACTACACCCTGTGCCAATGTTTCACATAGGATGTAGCTGTAAAAGACAGAAATCTTCGATGGGTTTACATCACCCAAAGGTTGGGGGGAATTACTCTATTACTCCTGTGAAATTTAGCTCCAAATGTGAATGTTCTCTGACCCTATGTTGGCTTCTGTCTTGGCATATCAATAAGAGAATCTTCTTAGAAGAGTTGCAAGGACCACTTCAATTTCCAGATTTAAAAACAAGTATAATGCAAAATAAAAAATACTTAAAGACTGTTTTAGAATAGATGAAAAGGAAATTAACATTTATTGAGCTTCTGAGTAGAAATGGGAAGTATTTGAGAGATGATTTTACACAGTGTTCGTCAGACCAGTGTCCATGACACTTTACCTCTGGAGTAGATGCTATTCCTACATGATGCTTTCTCATTTTACTTTTTCTAATCTGTATCTAGAGACCTGGTATGGCACTCTAGGATAAGTACTAGACTGCTAACCTCAGAAACCCTATACAGGGTCTCTATGAGTCTGAATCAATTCAATGGCACATAACAACAAATCCTTAACATGTACTGTGAATTTTTTTTTTAAATAAGATTTATCTGACTTCCTTTCCTCCCACATTCCCCTGAAGATAGTGACAGTTTCTTTGTTTCCTTCACTGAGCAATCATAAAGCGTTAACACTGAAAGGAAACGTGTGAATTTTATAGACTAACGCCTTAGTCTTATAAAAGGGGAATCTGGGACCCAGTATCAAACATTCTGTTGGTGCAGACCCTGAACTGGAGGCTTCGTAGCTTCCTGTCTGTCTTTTGTACACAGGTTCCAGAACAGAGGGAGAATGTGTAGAGGGAAAAGAACTAGATATATAAGAAAGCACAAGACAAAAGTGAAGAATAAGTTGTGAGTGAATGGAAGCATGAGAGAATTAATAACATTGTGGTTCAATTTCAGTTATCCACTTGCCTGAGGGGCAATTCTGCCTAAACAGCCTGGGCAGAGATTATAGGATCTGGAAATGAGAGGATATTTTAACAATGAAACAAACTGGACCACAAGGGAAAAAGCCTTTGCAAGCTTTGCCTTGGGGACTTGAGATCATAGCCCTAGTTCAGTGTCACTAAGCATTAAATTATTCTCTCCATATTTCTCATATGTTTATCACATATCTCCAAAAAGAATACAAGCTTTGGATGGTCAAGAAAGTGTCTCTTTTCCCCTATATAGCACCAATCATAGAAGCAGGAACACAGTGGACATTAGTGAGGGTATTGAGTTTGATCCCTTGATCCTCCATCTGCTACTAAATCTATTTCAGAGACAAATTAACACTGTGGGCATGCTCTAAATGGAACCTAAAACAAATGGGGCTAAGAATATCTAGTTTAGGAATATAAGCTCTTCATTTTGAAAGTAAAATCCAAAACATAACCAAACTTTAGACTAAGTGAATGAACCTACCTTGAATATTTCTTGTGGCTTTGATCCTTGGCTTTTTCATCTGGATACCTTTTGTAGTCAGAAAATTGATTCTGTTGTACCATGTCACTCCAGTAAAACAATTTTATTTCACTAACAAAGTCTAAAGACAATGTGATCATAGAAATATAAAGATTGAGTTAGTATTCCCAAGTCTAAAACTTGGAATTCTTAACTCAAGACTTGGTCCCAAATAAAATTTGTGTTTCTGGTTTGGCACTCTAGGATACACACTGGACTGCAAAGTCAATTTTAACTTAACGGTCAAAAGTTTAAACCCACCAGCCGTTCCTCAGAAACCCTATACAGGATTGTTATGAGTCAAAACTGACTCAATGGCACTTAATAACAACAACAGCAATATCTGTTCAGGTTCATATGAGGATAACTTTCATTTCTTCCCAAAGAGTCAACATCTGAAAATATATTACTCAGGCCACTTGAATTTATTAAAAGAATATTCATGAAAATCTGCATAGCACACTATTGGGTTGAAAACTAACTCTGCAAATCCATCCAGAATGGTCATGGTGTCGGTGGCTCAAATGAGAATGGATATAATTTCTTATCTAAGCAAAGATACAAAGTAGATTTCTCATCAATGACAAAGCCCTGTCACTTAACTATGAAGGAGCGACTTTGAATGGAATGATGTGTAAGGTCTGTCTTATGAAATGAAAGACTCAGCAAATGTAAGGAAGCCTCCCCATGAATAAAAGTGTGCAGAAGCAAGAATTACAGCAGTGGAAGGAGTCAATAAATGTGAGAACCCCTGACTGAGGGTCTGCCCATCCATGAAAAGAGCTCAACAAGTATAATTTACTAATAATCTGTTCCACACATAAAAGGCATCACTAAAATTTGATCTTCCCCATGGCCTCACCAGGTGCCATCAACGCCTTGACCTCAGTGTACCAATCCAGCACTAAGTGACTTTCTTGCTAGGAAAGTCACATGGGACTAGAACAGGGTCAGTCGATTCTAAAACCCACCAAAAAGAGGATTGAAGAAAATACTTGCTGGATTGAGAAACCTAGAGCATTTAAGGTGTGTGAGATGGAATATTGAGATCAGAGAATTTAATTCCCTGACCTTTCTAGCATCCCCTGTCTGGGGAGTTTCTAACAGGAGACAATGCCAACTTCTCATTGTTCCATTGAGAGGTTAAGAAACCTATCTTCTAATTAATACAATTATGAGCTTAGACTTCTACTTGCCCTTTCATGATTAGCTCTGTCTTTTTTTTGGCACATGGAGTTTTCCTTCTCCATTCTCAAGTGAATGATAGAAGAAACTCCAATATAGCATCTCCTCTCTGTTCCCATCACAGACATCCTCAAGAAGCTCTTAAAGTCATATCTTTACTCTCATTTCTCATTCAACCAAAAAATGTCAGTGAGTTACAGGAAGACTTTTACCAAGTGGACATGAGCCACATCACACATACACATACATGTCACCTGAATCAGGAAATGTCAGACACAGAGGGTCCTTTGAGATCATTTTGTCCGATGGATTCACATTAAAGATGGGAAACCAAGAGTAAATTTTACTTATACAAAGTTGCCCCAAGTATTAGTAGACCTCTTTTTCACTGATCCTCTGCTTTATCAAGCATGATGTTCTTCTGCAGCGACTGGTCTCTCCTAATAACATGTGCCAGGGACATGAGATGAAGTCTTGCCATCCTTGCTTTTAGTAAAATTCTATCTGTACTTCCTTCATCACGACTTTGTTCATTCTTCTGTACATCTATAGTATATTCAATACTCCTTGCCAACAACATTTAAAGGCATCAGTTTTTCTTCAGTCTTCATTATTCATTTCCAGCTTTTGCATGAAAATATCATGGCTTGGTTCAGGTGCACTTAAGTCCTCAAGGTGACATCTTTGCTTTTTAACACTTTAAAAAGATCTTTTGCAGCATATTTTCCCAATGCAGTATGTGGTTTGATTGCTGCCTCCATGTATGTTGACTGTGGGTCCAAGTAAAATAAAATCCTTGACAACTTCAGTGGTTTCTCCTTTTATCATAATGTTGTTTATTGGTCCTTGTGAGGATTTTTGTTATCTTTCTGATGAGGTATATTCCATACTGCTGGCTGTGGTCTTTGATCTTACGGATTGGCACATTGGCAGCAGCGATGTGTTTAAGGGTAACAACAGTGTGAGGATGGCACAGGAGCGGGTAGAGTTACATTCTGTTGTGCATAGTGTTGCTATGAGTCAAATTTGACTGAAAGCATCCTACCAACAAACAAGCAGGGAAGTGTGAGTGTGTGTGTGTATTTGTGGGGGGTGGAGGAAGGAAAGTGAGAGATGAGGTATGAAGGAGAGAAGACTGTAAAAAGGCATGCACAGGACATTAGTTGTATGTCTAACATGTTGCATTTCTCATGCTGAAAGGAAAAAAAATCAAAACTCGAGTTGCAATATTGAAAGAGACTAAAGGAGCTCTGGTAGCGTAGTGGTTACGAATCGGGCTGTGAACCTTAAAGTCAGCGGTTCGAAACTACCAGTCGCTCCGCGGGAGAAAGATGAGGCTTTCTACTCCCATAAGGATTTACACCCTCGGAAACCCTGTACAGGGTCGCTATGGGTCGGAACTGACTCAACGGCACTTAACAACAACAACAAATGAATAAAATATTGAGTGATGCAGAAGATGAAAGAATACACATTTATTATTTTTAAAAGTTTGTCAATGTTCAACTATTTTAAAGTTAGTGTATAATTAAGAATTAATTACATTGAAGGGACAAGTCCAAGCTGCACTGGTGCATAGGAGAAAATCAAGGCTCCAGGACCTGACAGAACACAAACTGAGATATTTCAACACACTGATGCATCACTGGAAGTGCTCACTTGGCTGGATCAAGAAATGGGAGAGTCAGCTACCTGGCAAAATGACTTTAAGAGATCCATATCTGTGCCCATTTCAAAGAAAAGTGATCAAGTGGGATGCAGAAATTATTGAAAAATATCATTATTATTACATGCAAGCAAAAATTTTCTGAAGAAAATAATCCAAAATGGTTGCAGCACTACATCAAAAGTAAGCAGCCAGAAATTCAAGCCAGATTCAGAATAGGATGAAGAATGAGGGATATTATTGCTGATGTCAGATGGATCTTGACAGAAAACAGACAATACCTGAAAGATGCTTACCTTGATTTTCTTGATTATGCTAAGTCATTCAACTGTGTGTATCATAACAAATTATGGATCTAATATTGTGAAGAATGGGTATTCTGGAACACTTAATTGTGCCCATGTGGAACCTGTTCACCAAAAGGCAGTTGTTTGAGCAGAACAAAGAAATGGTTTTAAATCAGGAAAGGTGTGCATCAGGGTTGTATCCTTTTGCCATACTTATTCAATATGTATACTGAGCAAATGGTTCCAACTCATAGTGACACTGTACAGAGTTTTTGAGGAGTGGCTGGTGGGTTTAAACCTCCGCCTTGCGGTTCACATCCGTCTTGCGGTCCAGTGCTCATCCTACAGCACCACACCAGAACTCCTCCTTAATGTTTAATAGACATCAATTACTCAGCTAACTATTCTGTCTAGCATCTTAGGTGATTCTCAAACAACCCTATGTAATAAATAATAGTATTATCCCCATTGTGTACATGAGGAAATTGAAGCATTGATCTGTAATGCTATCCAAAGACCAAACAACTATAAGTGACAAAGTTACAATTTAAAATTAGAGTCTGACTCTAAAGTCAGTGCTGTAAACTCCAAATGATATGTGACTAATCTTCTGCTTATGTTATCTGCCACCTCACCCCACCATGCTATCTGTACTTTCTCTCTGCGTCTATGTGGAAAGTTATAGACACACCAGAAAATAACTGGGGAAGCCCATGAAGGAATGTTAGGAAAATAGAGTAAATGAGGTTAAGTTTCATGCTTACAAGAAGATGTCTTGAGGGATTGCCAATACACTTTAGAGGAGCAAGTATCAGAACATTGAAGATGCTAATTTTTCTTCATACTTTATCGGTTTAGTGTACCATTGTCAGAAATGTGCGTAAGAGAACATTCTTGTCTTTATTGAAATATGAAGTATTCTGTGTGTACACAAACCACTGTGAATTTTTATATACAAATGGTTTTAAAAGTGAACAAATGTACAGGAATATGGTACTCACATTTTTTAGCACATTGTTGTGTTTTCATTTAATTAATATAAATTTATACAATTTTTCTTCTGAATATGCATATTATTTTACATGGATGGATGTATCTTATTTATTTAACATGTCTTGAATGTTTTAAGTTCTTTTCCAAGTTTTTTCTATTATAATCATTGGTGCATTCAAAAATAAAAGAAAAGCAATGTAATTCACCACCAAAAATGGAAAAAAGGAGAAAGACCACATGATTATATCGATTAATGCAGAAAAGGAATTTGACAAAATCCAGTACCCTTTCCTGATTTAAAAAAAAAAAAAATACTCAACAAAGTAAGGATTGAAGGAAAATTCCTCAGTTAAGAGCATATATACAAAACCAACATCCAACATCACTCTCAATTAAAAGAAACTGAAAGCATTCACTTTGCGAACAGGAACAAGACAAGGATGCCCTTTATCACCACACCTATTCAATATTGTATAGGAAGTCTTAGCCAGAGCTATAAGGAAAGAAAGGGAAACTAAAGGCATAGAAATTGGCAAAGAAGAAGTAAAACTATCTCTATTTGCAGTTGATATGATCCTATGCGTAGAAAGAACTCCACAAAAGAACTACTGGAACTCATTGGAAGATTCAGCAAAGTGTTAGGGTACAACATCAACATACAAAGATCATGTATGGATTCCTCAATACTAATAAAGCCAGATCTGAAAAGGAAATTGGGGAAACAATGTCATTTACAATAGTTACCCAAAGGATGAAATATTTAGGAATAAATCTAACCAGAGAAGCAAAAGACCTATACAAAGAAAACTACAAAACACTACTGTAAGAAACCAAAAGGGACTTACAAAAAGGGAAGAATATACCATGCACATGGATAGGAAGACGTAATATGTGAAAATGTCAATACTACCAAAAGCAATCTACAGATATAATGCAATTCCAATCCAAATTTCAATGACATTCTTTAAAGAGATGGTACAAACAATCATGAACTTTCTATGGAAAGGAAAGAGACTTTAGATAAGTATTGCTTAAAAACAAGAAAAAAGTGGGAAGCTTCTCACTCTCTGATTTCAAAACTTACACAGCCACAGTGATCAAAACAGCCTGATAATAGTATAATGAAAGGCACATCGATGAATGGAACAGTATTGAGAACCCAGAATTAATTCCATCCATATATAGTCAACTTGGCATCAGGATTGGAGGAAGACTCATTAACCACCTGCGATATGCAGATGATACAACCTTGCTTGCTGAAAGTGAAGAGGACTTGAAACATTTACTGATGAAGATCAAAGAGCACAGCCTTCGATATGG
>NW_006408593.1:14520385-14524261 GCF_000296735.1 Chrysochloris asiatica | reverse complement strand
GAACTATCTGTACGGGATAATCAGGTAACAGCAATACAAAAGATTCACTAGAACCTAAGGAGGCAGGTTTTATGTAAACTGGGGAGGAACAACTCAGAAAAGGAGGGAGAGAATGGTTGCACAACTCAAAGAATGTGATCAATGTCACCGAATTAGACAGTTAGAAGCAATTGAATTGGTGTATGGTTTGCAGTGTATCTTCTCAACAACAACAACAAAGCCACAGAATTCTCACAGTCTCTTCATCTATAAAACAGAAAATCACACCAAGCTCGCCAAGCTGTTATAAGTTATAGTATCAATTAAGTAAGATATGTGAAAGCACTTGGTAAATTATAAAATAAACACACACATATACATCATTTATATTTAAATTTTATTCATAGAAACAATGTCAGGGATAATTATTGTTATGTCTTAGGTGGTGGGAACATTGGTATATTATTAAGATCATTGAGATGAAAACAGAGATACACCAACCATTTTTTCACTTAAAAGATGAAGCATAAATAACCTCTAAAAATCTAATTAACCAAGGATTTATTATTTTACAATGTTTATTTAGCATAAAATATACACAGCAGAGTAAAATCCAGGTCTTATTCTCAAACCAATAACAATCTAATGGTGGTGGATTTGAAAAAGGAATTTCAGGTAGTAAAGACCTTCAAGGAGTTCAAGTGCTGTAGGTAGGAGTTTATAGAAGGAACAGGCCATGTCCATATGGGATCATCATGAAAGCTGGGTCTTGGATTGTGGATAGGATGCTGATAAGAATGAGAGAGGCTCAGAAGGATGTTCAGAAACCGTGGATTTAGCAGACTGCAATTCAGCACAAAGGTAGAACATGAAGAGGACATACTTTGAACATATTTGTAGTTAATTAAGCATTGAAGGATTTTGAGGAGGGGAATGATGGAATCAAAGAAATGTTTTAGAATGGCTTATCTGGAAGTATGTGTACAAAATCACCTGCTGTGATTTTCTAAGACTGTAGTTAAGAGCTTGGAGGTACATTCTTAATGTCTGGGGTGATAGGATCAGGAGATAGGACTCAAAGAACATGGATAAACAATTGCAGGGAAACAATGAGGCCTCAAAAGCCGTTAAGCCCACATCTTAATTCAGAGTAAAGGAGTTGGAAAGGTAGAGGACACATTTATGTACATTGTCAAGGTATCTGGTAGCATGAAAGTAGGTTACATGGACGCTTTGTTGGAACAGTTGAAAGCAAGAGAACTCAAGAAGGATCTGATAATCTGAGAGAAAGTTAATAGGCCAAACAACTGGATGCATAGAAGGAAGAAACATGGGGGAGGGAAGGGAAATAAGAGGACGTAGGTGTGAACAAAAGAGAATTTTAGAGGGAAAAAAATTGATAATGCTATATGGAAAATACAGCTTTTACTTACAAAGTGGATAGCATTAAGCAGAGCTTTGGAATCACTTCAAATTTCATTGGAGGCTTCATTTTGTTTCATTAGAAGGTTGAGTCTACTGTTTACAAGAGCTCATGTGAAGGTGCTGATAAAATAATCTACAAGTCTTCTGTTCTGATAACTAACTCTTCTAGACAGTTTGGCCAGCCCAAAAGAAAGCAATCCTTCCTTCTCCCCTTCATAAAAATGGAAAGAATTGAAACCTAGAGAAAGAAGGTAATTAATCCAAAAACACTCTATCCATTAAAGGTAGAGGCAGAGTAAGATCTTTGGTGCCCCAATTTCTTGTCCCTGCTCTGCCATCTATTTCTCTTCCCAAATCACTTTCCTCACCATCAGTCTTTGCATGGCATTCTTCACCTCAGCATTCCTGAAGGAGTAAATGATGGGATTTAAGAGTGGTGTGACCACTGTGTAAAACACAGCCACTATCTTGTCTGCTGGAAATGTGACACAGGGCCTCATGTAAACAAAGGAACAGGGTATGAAGAACAGACCCACAACTGCAACATGTGAGGCACAGGTGGAGAGGGCCTTGCGCCGCCCCTCAGAGGTTTTGTTTCTCAGTGAGCGCAGGATGACCACATAGGAAGCAAGAAGCACAGCAAAGCTAATCACCGAAATGGAGCCACCATTGGCAATGATGAGCAGGCCAATAAGGAAGGTGTCAGAGCTAGCCAGCTTCAACAGAGGGTGAACGTCACAGAAGTAATGATTAATGATGTTGGAGCCACAGAAAGGTAGTTGGAAAATAAGGAATGTTTGACCTGCAGAGTGCAGCAAGCCCCCACCCCAAGCGGCTCCCACAAAGAGACCACACACACGTCGGTTCATGATAGTCACATAGTGCAAAGGCTTGCAGATGGCCACATAACGGTCGTAGGCCATTACCGTCAGGAGAAAGATTTCAGTGCCACCGAAGAAATGGAGGAAAAATACTTGTGCGATGCATCCCTTGAGGGAAATTACTTTCTTCTCAATAAAAGAGTCGACAATGAACCTGGGGGCTGTAACAGAGCAATAGCAGATCTCCACAAAAGACAAGTAGCTGAGGAAGAAATACATGGGGGAAGTGAGGCCTTTGCTGGCCACAATGGTCACCACAATGAGACCATTGCCCAGTACAATGCCTGTGTACATGAGCAGAAACACCACAGAAATGATCTTCTGCATATTCCGGTCCTGGGAAAATCCCAAGAAAATTATCTCAGTCACATTACTTGTAGGAGACATGGTTTAAAGTGCAAGCGATGACAGCCTGGAATCAGAAATCAAAGGCGTTTCATTGAAAAACTAAAAACATCCTTTCAGACCTTGAAGACTGTTGTCATTCTTCTACCTCCTAAATTTGCATTCTACTTTTAGTTTTCCCAAAACATATTCTGCTCAAGGCAATTGGACAAAAGGACAATCACTGACTGATTGATATCATTCCCAAAACAGGATTTGCGCTTGTAACAATGCTTCCATGAAATGTTTATATGATCCAGTTACATACATACTTAATCCTCACAACACAAAAGAGAGGATCTTTCATCATAAGAAAGCCAAGACTCAGAGATTAACTCACTTACTCAAAATCACATAGCTCATATTTGAATGTTGTTGTTGTTATGTGCAGTCAACTTGGTTCCAACTAACAGCGATCCCGTATAGGGTTTCTGAGGAGTGCCTGGTGAGCTTGAACCACCGACCTTGTGATTCAAACCAATCTTGCAATCCAGCACATTAGCCCTCAGCGCCACATATTGGAATAGACGTCCATATTTTTCAAAAGGTAGATGCTTCTACTACATTTCTGATTTCTTCAGAGTGCCTTATGTTGGTTATATAACAAGTTTTATATCAAGTTCACTTTGCAGTATAAAGTAGAACTGATTACCTTCAGTGAGACTTGGAATTTCTAAACCCCAATTATTCTGCCACCAGATAAACTAGCCAAAGAAGAAACTGAGTGGGGAAAGGACAAAGTTGCTAATATTACTCCATTATTCATGGAAGTAGGTATGGGGAAGGTAGGATGTGAGGTTATGACATAGTCTTGGGACTAAGGCTTAACAAGTCAAAGGCATTGACATTCTATCTTACAGCATAGTCTGTTGTTATATGGACTTATAACAGTATGCTTAAATCAGGACCCCAGAGCTCAATAAGACTATACAAAGAGAACCTGGAAGATGGGTGTCAGGTCTTCCTCCTACAACAGCAGCATCTTCAAGAGACCCAGACATGCGTGATAGAGAATGGTGAGGACTGACAGAGGGTGACCAGACACCATATGTGCAAAACTCACAGACTTTATGTGGTTATTCCCTCACAGTGGAACAATCCCTGCTAAGATAGATAGATAGATAGATAGATAGATAGATAGATAGATAGATAGATAGATAGATAGATACATAGATACATAGATACATAGATACATAGATACATAGAT
>NW_006408593.1:14516424-14518390 GCF_000296735.1 Chrysochloris asiatica | reverse complement strand
TTCTGTTCAGCTGACTGCCTCTTGGTCTATGTACAGGTTTCTCATGAGCACAATTAAGTGTTCTGAAATATTCATTCTCCACAATGCTGTCTAGAGCTTTTAATGATCCACGTGATAAAGTAGAGGGTCAGTAACAAAAAGGGAAACCTTCCATGAGATGAATAGACAGATCAACTGCAACAATGGACTCAAACATTCCAAAGATTGGGAGGATGGTACAGGACAGGCGACATTTCCTTCCATTGTACATAAGGTCACCATAAGTAGGAAAGAACCAACTAGAAGACAACTAACAGTAGCAACAACATCCTTTGTAAGATGCTGTTACTGCAGGAAGCAGGCTTGGTACCCTGGCTTTTCTTATAAAGACTTAATTCTGATTTAAGTACATTGTTATTGTTAAGTGTCGTCTAGTTGGTTCCAACTCATAATGACACTGTATAGGGTTTTTGAGGACCAGCTAGTGGGTTTGAACCACCAACCTTGCAATGAATAGTTCAGAGCTTATCCTACGGGGCCACAATAGGAAGGACTGTCATCAATGAGACCTAAAATCTTTGACTTGTTTCTTAGGCTTTAGTCCCAGGACCATGAAAGTATTCAGTTAAAGTTTCCCCTTCTCCATTCCCACCTCCAGGGACCATGTTTGAAATTTGGTAGGTTTGCCTTTTCCCCACTTAGCTTCTTTCTTATGACTATTAGGAAACCTGGTTAATTTCACAGTTTACAGAACAATTTGGGTTGTGAAATGTTAGCACTTTATGGTGTAAGACAAACTGAAATGAAATCCTTATTAGACTGTTAATGCAAGGACCTCCACAGAGTAGAGGTAGCTACATAGCTTTTCAAATATGAACTGTGTGGCTTTGGGCAAGTGACTAATGCTCTCTGATCCTTGATTTCTTTATCAATAAAACAATACTAGTTGCTTCCTGTTGTGCTCTTCTCTTACCTTCCCACCATGTTCCTCTGTATAACCAACTGACCCTTCGGTATTGAACACAGTGGACACTACACACTATGACAATGTTTCACACAGGATGTTGATGTAGAAGACAGAAATCTTAGATGGGTCTTCATCACCCAAAGGAGGGAAAATGACTCTATTACCTCCTGTGAAATTTATCTCCAAATGTGAATGCTCTCTGACCCTATATTGGCATCTTACTTGGGATGTCATTTTCATAGGAAAGTTGCAAGGATGACTTAAGTTTCCAGATTTAAAAAGAAATATAATGTAAATTTTATAAAAAGAAAAGACTTAAAGACTGTTTTAGAATGGATGAAAAGGAAATTAACATTTATTGAACTTCTGAGTAGAAATGGGAAGTAGTATTTGAGAGATGATTTTATACAGCTATTGTCAGATGAGACAACTTGACATTTTACCTATGGGGTTAAAAATAAGTCTAATTCTGAATTTTTAATTGTTAGGGTCAAAAATTAGAAACTTTGAAGGTTAGGTGTATATTCTCATTAGAAGGTCAGTAATCAAACACTTAACAATACTTGTGGCTAATAAAACTTAAAATTAGAATGAGCATAGATGCTTAAAATGAGCTGACCTCAACAAACAACTTCTGTGAAAATGTTTTCAGTCTTTAAAGCAAATCTTATTCCTACACATGGTTTCTCATTTTACTTTTTCTAACCTATAACTGGAGTACTGGTACAGCACTATAGAATAAGCACTAGACTGCTAACCTCAGACACACTATACAGGGTTGCTATGACTCAGAACCTACTCGATGGCATGTAGCAACAACAAATACTATAACATGTACTGTGAAATTTTTTAAAAAGGATTTATCCATTATTCCTTTTCTCCCACATTTTCCCAAAGATATCTTGGCAGTATTGAGTCAGACAGTGACACTTTCTTAGTTACCTTCACTGAGTGATCATAAAGGGTTAACATTGGAAAGAAATGTGTGGCTCTTATAAGCTCCCTCATCTTATAGAAGGG
>NW_006408593.1:14511914-14515759 GCF_000296735.1 Chrysochloris asiatica | reverse complement strand
ACCAGCTGCTCCTTGGAAACCCTATACAGGGTTGCTATGGGTCGGAATCGACTCAACAGCACTTAACCACAACAGCAATACTCTATATAGCACTGAGAGCAGAAGCAAGAACACAAAGACGTTAGTAAAGGTTTTTAGTTTGATTCCTTGATCCTCCATCTGCTACTGAATCTATTTCAGAGACAAATTAACGCTGTGGGCATGCTCTAAACAGCATGGAAGCTAAAACAAATGGGGGTAAGAATATCTAGTGTTAAAATACAAGCTCTTCTTTTTGAAAGTAAAATCGAAAGCATGACCCCACTTTAGACTAAGTGAATGAACCTACCTTGAGTATTGTTTGTTGCTTTGATCCTTAGCTTTTTCTTCTGGATGTCTTTTGTAGTCAGAAAATAGATTCAGTTTTACCACGTCACTCCAGGGAAACAATTTTATTCCACTAACAAAGTCTAAAGACAATGTGATCATAGAAATATAAAGATTGGTTTAGTATACACAAGTCTAAAACTTGGAAATCTTGGCTGAAAACTTGGTCCTCAAAAAAATCTGAATTTCTTGTGTGCTACTCTAGGATAAGCACTGGACCACAAAATCAGTTTGAGCATCAAGGTCAGCAGTTAAACCCACCAGTCGCTCCTCAGAAATCCTATACAAGGTTGCTATGAGACAGAAACGACCCTATGGCATTTAATTACAACAACAGCAATCTCTGTTCAGTTTCACATGGAGCTAATTTTCACTTCTTCCAAAAGAGACAACACTTGAGTTGTTTTAAAGAATATTTATGAAAAAAAATGTATATCTCACTTCTTGTTGTTGTTAAGTGCCATCGAATCAGTTCCAACCCATAGCGACCCTGTACAGGGTTTCTGAGGCTGTAAATCTTTACAGGAGCAGAAAGCCTCATCTTTCTCCCACGGAACAGCTGGTAGTTTCCAACTGATGACCTTGAGGTTAGCAGGCCGATTTGTAACCACTACGCTACCAGAGCTCCTTAACATGATAAAGGGAATCAGTAAAATAAGGATTCAGAATGACAGGAAAGCATATAATTAATCAAAAAATAATCACACTCAAAAAGCCGTCTAAGGCCAAGCAATCATATGGAGTGGATAATGTAGATGTCAAGAGGAAATCATTTTAGGACTTAATGATGAAACTTCTCTTTAGCACTATAAAACATGTATGGAATTTACAATCTATCTATAATATGTTATGAGAAGTTACAGAGTCACATAGAGTGAGGAAAATGATGAAATCCAAGCACTATAATGCCATCTGAGGCTGGCCAGGGGGTCACAGTACCAGATTCCTGCGAAGTCAAGGGCTGTGTCCCACATGGTCTCTGATCCCACTGTTAGCACATTGGCGGCACCACAAGGGTTATAACATAGTGGTCCATCTTTAGATCTGGAAGAATCTTGGCTGGACTGAACCAATGATTGTGGTCTGAGGCAGATTATATATACCCCTGGTTTACTAATAAGAATGACAATTGGATCCAGCTCAATCCTGAAAAGAAATAAATATATCTGGAAACTTCAATTATAAATCAATTCCCAATTTATACAATATAAAGTCTAATCTGGCTTTTTATATTTCAGTCTGCAACTCTTAAACCAACAAATAGTAGTACTGAAATGAAATCTTCTTGATTTTAAATAATATATGAATGGTGCTATTAACATTGCTAAAATCAATGTGTGAAGTGTGTTGTGGAAGAAACCTGTAAGTGGGGGGGGGGGATATTTTATCACACCATTTTGTAAATAAAGGCAGAGTTTGAACTTGTGTTTAAGATTCTTATATGAGTAACTTTCCTGAAGTTGTTTGTTTAGTTTTACACCTTTAAAATTGTGTATCTCACTAGAGCATTGAAAATTAACTGCAAACCCTTCCAAAATGATCATGGTGCCAGTGGCTCAAATGAGAATGGATATAATCTCTGCTCTAAGCAAAGATACAAAGTAGATTTCTCATTAATGACAAAGCCCTGTCATTTAACTATGAAGGAGAGACTTTGAATGGAATGATTTGTTAGGTCTGTCTTGTGAGATGAAAGAGTCAGAAATGTAAGGAAGCCTTTCCATGTATAAAAGTGTACAAAAGCAAGAATTACACCAGTGGAAGGAGTCAATATATGTGAAAGCCCCTGACTGAGGGTCTGCTCATCCATGGAAAGAGCTCAGTGAATATAACTTACTCAAAATCTGTTCCACACATGAAGGCATCATTAAAGTTTGATCTTCCCCATGGCTTCACCAGGTGCCATCAATGCCTTGACCTCAGTGTATCAATCCAGCTCTAAGTGACATTCTTGCTAGGAAAGTCACATGGGACTAGAACAGGGTCAGTCTACTCAAAAACCCACCAAATGAGAATTGAAGAAAATATTTACTAGACTGGGAAGCCCAAGTCATTTAAGGTGCATGAAACGGAATATTGAGATCAGAGAATTTAATTCCCTGATCTTTCTAGCATCCCCGTCTGGGGAGTTTCTAACAGGAGATAACGCCAACTTCTCAATTGTTCCATTCAGAAGTTAAGAAACCTATCTTCTAATTAATCCAATTATGAGCTGAGACTTCTACTTTCCCTTTCATGATTAGCCTTGTCTTTTTGTTTTGCCCCTGGAGTTTTCCCTCGCCACTCTCAAGTGAGAGTAATAGAAGAGACTCCAATATCGCATATCCTCTCTGTTCCCATCACAGACATCTTCAAGAAGCTCTTAATGTCCTAGCTCTACTCTCATTTCTCATTTAACCAAAAATGTCAGTGTGCTACAGGAGGACTTTTACCAAGTGGACATGAGCCACATCACACACATACTTTAGACATGTCGCCTGAATCAGGAAATGTCAGGCACAAAGGGTCCTTTGAGATAATTTTGTCCTATGGATTCACTTTAAAGATGGGAAACCAAGAGTAAATTTTACTTATACCAAGTTACCCCAAGCATTAGTAGACCTCTTTTTCACTGACCCTCTGCTTTACCAAGCATGATGTTCGTCTGCAGGGAATGATCCCTCCTAATAACACGTACAGGGTACATGAGATGAAGTCTTGCTATCTTTGCTTTTAGGAAAAATTCTACCTGTACTTCCTCCATCTCAGATTTGTTCATTCTTCTGGACATCTATAATATATTCAATACTCTTTTCCAACACCATCATTTAAAGGCATCAAATCTTTTTCAGTCTTTCTTATTCATTGCCTAGCTTTTGCATGAAAATATCATGGCTTGATTCATGTGAACCTAAGTCCTCAAGGTGGCATCTTTGCTTTTTAACATTTTGAACAGATCTTTTATATTAGATTTTCTCAATGCCGTATGGTGTTTGATTTTTTGACTACTGCTTCCATGGATGTTGATTGTAGATCCAAGTAAAATTAAATCCTTGACAACTTTAATCATTTCTTCATTTACCATATTGTTTATTGCTCCTTGTGAGGATTTTTGTTATCATTTTGCTAAGGTGTAATCCATGCTGCAGGCTGTAGTCTTTGATCTTCTGAATTGGCACATTGGCAGCAGCAATGGCTTCAAGAGTAACAACAGTTGTGAGGAAGGTGCAGGGCCAGGCAGTGTTACACTCTATTGGGCATAGGGTTGCTGTGAGTCAAAATCCACTCGAAGGTTCCTAATCAGCAGGGCAGAGTGAGTGTGTGTGTATTTATGTGTGTGTGTGTGATGGAGGTGAGGTATGAAGATGAGAAGACATGCTTTCTCCTTCAGGTTGTAGAAAATAGTGCATAGAACATTCATTGTATATCTCATACATTGTATTTTCAAGCTGAAAGAAGGAAAAACTCAAAACACAAGTTGCAATATTGAAAGATTCTGT
>NW_006408593.1:14507797-14510444 GCF_000296735.1 Chrysochloris asiatica | reverse complement strand
TTGTTGTTAAATGCCATCGAATCTGTTCCAACTATAGCAACTCTATGAGTATAGTGTTTCCAAGGAGCGACTGGTGAGCTTGAACCACTGACCTTGCAGTTCAAATGACCTTGCAGTCCAGCGCATTATGCCATAACGCCACACCAGAACTCAGAAAATCACTTTAGAAGAGCAAATACTGAAAGAGCCCCAGTATCAAAACATTGGAGATGTTAAGCTTTCTTCTTACTTTATTGGTTTAGAGTGTCACAGCCTGAAATATGAGTAAGAGACCATTCTGTCTTTATTGAAATATCAAATATTCTATGTCTATATAAACCATTGTGAGGTTTTTATATACAAGTGGCTTTAAAAGTACACACATGTATGGGAATATATTCCTCACAGTTTTTAGTACATTAGTGTGTTTTCATTCAATATACCTTGATACTCTTTCTTAACAGTCTTATAAATTTACATAATATTTTATGAATATGCATATTATTTTATATATAAAATGAATGGATATAGTCTTATTTATTTAACATATCTGGAGTACATGGATTTTTTTTTCAATTTTTTTTCTATCATAATCATTGTTGCACAGACAATTATTGTTGCTGTTGTTAGTTATTGTTAAGTGGCATTGAGTCAGTTTCAACCCATAGTGACCTGTATAGGGTTTCCAAGGAGCAGCTGGTGAGCTTGAACCTCTGGTCTTGTGGTTCAGACTGACTTTGCAGTCCAGTGCATTAACCCACAGCACCACACCAGGACTCCAAAACCTTCTTGCACACATGTACATACACAATGGATGCCAGTTCAATGTATATAATTTTTTTTCTTTTGCTTTAGAATGTCATATTGCTTTTTTAAGAGGTTTGCTTTTTCAAAATTTATTCCCAATATCAAATTTTAAGGGATTACTTGATAACATATATCATGTTCAACACTGCATATTCTAAGTCGTTTCTTAATTAAGTTTTCTGGCAAATTTTTAATCAAAATAGTCCAGAATAAAAAGTAGGAGAAAGATTACTCTTATGGCTTCACATATGGGAACCATTGTTGCACATACTTTCTTAAGAGAAAACGAAAGGCAATGTCACATAGGTAAGCATTCAAAAATAGATTTGTTGATAGGTGCCTTCTAGTCGGTTTCAACTCATAGTGACCTTATGCACAATAAATCAAAACCCTGCCCCTGTCATGTACAATTGTTGTTAGGCTTGAACACACTGTTTCTGTCAATGTGTCAATTCATCTCATTGAGGGTCTTCCACTTTTTCACAGAACCTCCACTTTACCAAGCGTGATGTCCTTCCCCAGGGAATAGTCTCTCCTGACAATATGTCCATAATAAGAGACACTCATCTGTGCCAAGAAATTTGGAAGACAGCTTTCTTGTGAACTGATTGGTTTAGATCCATATGTGTGCCCTTCATTATCATTGGTTCCTGATCATTTGTCTTGAAATAGAATTACTTTCTTTTTTAAAAAAAAGTTCTTAGAACTATTAAAAGTTTGAGAATCTCAAGAAAGAACTGAAATCTGTAAAATACAACTGAATATAAATCTCAGAAATGAAAAATGCACTATTTAAAATTAAAAGCTCAATTAATTGTTTGAATAACACATTAGATGTGGTTGAAGAAAGAATTAGTGAAATGTTAGGTAATCAGAGAGACTTAAATAGTAACCAATATTGTTGTTGTCATTAGGTGCCATCGAGTCAGTTCTGACTCACAGAGACCCTGTACACAACAGAATGAAACACTGCCCAGCCCTGAATCAGACTCACAATTGTTAATACTCTTGAGTCCATTGCTGCTGCCACTATGCCAATCCATTTCATTGGAGGACGGAGGGGATGGGGGGGTCTTACTCTTTTTTGTTGATCTTCCACTTTTCCAAGAAGGATGTTCTTCTCCGGGATTGGTCCATCTGGATAATATATCTGAAGTATGACAGACAAGTCTCACCTTCCTGACGTCTAAGGAGCATTTTGGCTGTACTTCTCCTAATACAGATTTGTTTGTTCTTCTGGAAGTCCATGGTACTTTTAATTTTCTTTCCCAACACCATAACTCAAATGCATCCATTCTTCTATGGTCTTCTTTATTTATTGTCCAATGTTCATATGCATATGAGACTACTGATAAATTAAGAATATATTTTTGTTGTTGTTACAGTTAGGAGTAGGATTGGTGTTAGAGATAAGGGTTGGTGTTAAGTGCCGTCGAGTCGATTCCGACCCATTTGTTGTTGTTGTTGTTGTTGTTGTTGTTGTTAGGTGCCATTGAGTCGGTACCGACTCATAGCGACCTTACGGCACAGCAGAACGAAACACTACCTGACCCTGGGCCAACCTCATGCTAGAGCCCATTGATGCTGCCACTTGCCCAATCCATCTTATTGGGGGTCTTCCTCTTTTTCTCTGACCTTACCAAACATGACATCCTTCTCCAGCAACTGGTCCCTCCTGACAATGTGTCCAAAGTATGATAGATAAAGTTTGGCCATCTTGGCCTCTAAGGCTCACTCTGACTGCACTTCTTCCAAAATGGATCTTTTGGAAGCCCATGGCACTTTCAATATTCTCCTCCAACACCATAACTCAAAAGCATCAATTCTTCTACAGTCTTCCTTATTCATTGTCCAGCTTTCA
>NW_006408593.1:14502869-14507171 GCF_000296735.1 Chrysochloris asiatica | reverse complement strand
CTCACAGCACCACACTATAGAATAGTCTAAATAGTCTAAACACAAAAGCAATGAAAAATTCATAAGAAAAAACTAATAGATTTTTACTATATAGAAATAGAAAACCTTTAAACATTGGAGATGTTATAAACAAGATTCAAAGTCAGTTAAACATGAAAACATTATCCTCATCAAAAACTTGGCAGAAATGCAAATTAAATGATGAGATGTATATCAAATTTACAAAATATTTTTAGCTTTCTATTTTGAAATAATTTACAAGTTACAAAAATATTGCAATACATACTCTTAATCCATATTGCCCAAATATTAGTATTTGGTCATATTTTTCTTATATTTCGTTCTCTCAATAAATTTTTTTATGAAATGTTTAAGCTAAATTGTCAACATGATACTTCTTTACCTCTAGACCTTTCCATGAGTAATTCCTAAAACCGAACATTCTCTAACATAAGTATGATACAATTATCAAAACAAGAAATGAACAATGAAGCATCTACTCTACATACATTTTGCTCACTCATGCCCTTGATCTAGTCCAGGATCCTATCCCAAATCTGTGTTGCTTTTGGAAATTATATATTTTTTTATTTCACGTAGTTTAGAATTATTTTTCAGTGTTTCTTTATCTTTCATGACCTTGACAATTTTAAAGAGCTTTTTTAAAAAAAGGAAATCAAACAAATTGCTGATCAAAGTGATTCCACCTATTGACAACCTAATGTGTTTCCAATTTAAAAAGACTCCATTGGGTTTCAGTAGCTGTGATCCTTCAGAAATGGGTTACACCAGCGTAGCAATGATTGTGAGGTTGGCATAGGACCAAGCAGTGTTTTGTTCTGTTGTGCATAGAGTTGCTATGAGTCAACACTGACTTGATGGCACTTAACAACAACAAAAACAGGACTTTCTTAAAAGGTGCCACAGGATGGGTTCAAACTGTCAGCCTTTCAGTTAATCATCAAACGTACAGACCAGTAACTTTGTAAAATGTCCTTTTATTTGTGTTTGCCTGATGTTTTATAGATTAGACTCAGATTATGTACTTTTGGCAGGATCACCACAAAAGCGATATTAGGAGGTGCATGGTGTCAGTTTGTCTCATGAGTTGTGTCCCATTACAATATTGATCAGTTGCTATGTTTTGCAGGTTCTTCCTCTGTAAAGTTATATATTTCTCTGTCAATAAATACTGTGGAATCCCTGAGTGGCAAAAACAGTTAATAATTGCTCAGTTAAGTCATCAAAAAGTTTGACAAACCACAGCATTGAAAATTCTACGGAGCACAGTTATACTCTGCAATACCTGTGGTTGCTGTACATCACAATCAACAGGACAGCATCTGGTTTGGTTGAGTTATGTTGGGAAGATACTTTGACTATGAAAATATTCTATTTCTCATTGAAACAAAAACGTTTAGTAACAACATTCCATACTGACAAAAGCAGTCTCACAGAGAAAGTGAATTTTCACAACTTATCTGGGAATCCATTCAACAGAATTCATCAAAGTCCTTATACCCTTTGACACAGTAAATCACTATAGGAAGTGAGGCTAAAACAAAATCCAAAGTATAGTTTAAATTATATATTCAAGAATATTGACCGTAGTGCATTTTATAGCAATAAAAATTTAGAAACTACTGAAACATCTAACAACAACAAAAAATGACTGGTTAAGTTATAATACATCCAGAAAAGCATATATTTTATGAGCAATACATATCAAGTTTTTTAAGATATACTTGAACTAGAATAACCCTAAAACTAACAATTGCTGTGCACATATTTCTTTCAACCCCTTCTAATGCTTCCTAAGTTTTCCATTTGGACTCAGAATCATTATAAACCTAAGGAACCAATATTCAGTCTCTAGTTCTCATCCAGCTTCATTGTCTTAACCCACAGCTTCCTCATGGCCTTCTTCACTTAAGCATTTCTCAGGGAGTAGATGACAGGGTTGAGGAGAGGAGTGATCACTGTGTAGAACACAGCCACCATCTTGTCCACAGAGTAGTAAAAGTCCTCAGATAGATAAAGATGCATGGCACAAAGAGCAAGATTACCACAGTAATATGGGACCTGCAGGCGGAGATGGGCTTTCGATGCCCCTCAGAGCTTCGAGTCCTCAAATTAAGCAAGATAACAACATAAGATGCTAAAATAACAACAGAACTGATCACAGACAGGGTCCCCCCATCGGCAACAATCAGCAGACCAATGAAGTAAGTTTCAGAGCAGGCAAGTTGGAGCAGAGGAAGCAGGTCACAAAAATATTGGTCAATTATATTGGGGTACAAAAGGGCAAGTGAAAGATGAGGAGGATTTGGGCAAAGGAACTCACAAAGCCCCCTACCCATGCTATTCCCACCAGTATAGCACTCACTTGTAGGTTCATGGTGGTGGTACAGTTGAGGGGCTTGCAGATGGCCACATATCAGTCATAAGCCATCACAGTGAGTTGGAAAATCTCAGTTCCACCAAAAAAGTGGATGAAGTCATGAGCCCCTACAGAGATATGGATTTTCTTTCAGCCAGCAAGTCTGAGGTAAGTTTGGGGGCTGTTGTAGAGGAGTAGCTCTACAAAATATAGATAACTGAGGAAGAAGTACTTGTGGGAAACAAGACTTCTGCTGGTCATGACCATTAGCACAATGAGGAAATTCAGCAGCACAGTTGCTGTGTACAAAAGCAAAAATATCACAAAGAAAACTCTTTGCACCTCTGGATCAGAAAACAATCCCAGTAAAATTAATTCAGTCACATTGTGTGAATCAGCCATGAAGTTATCACCAGGAAGTAGTAGTTTGATTGGGTTGATCTGAAATTATGCAAAACAAGAGACGTTTTCATTGAGATGTGTGGGTGGACTATATAAGAAGCCTTTGTATATTGTAGAAATTTGTGGTATCAAAACATTAGTAGGAGCTAGTTATGAGTAGAAGAAGACAATAGCAGTCTGAGAAATCAGAAGAGCAGATACGTGTAAGTGTATCATGTGAAGTAAAGGAGAGAACTGTTGTCAAATGCTGTCAAATCGCTTCTGACTCATAGTGACTCTGTTAAGGAATTACAATGAGCAGCTAGTGGGTTTGAATCTCCAACCTTGCAGTTAGCAGTCCAGTATTTATCCTACAGTGCCATACCAGGACTCCAAAAGGGGAGAACAGCAAAACATAAAAGCTGAAGATAAAGTCTGGGATCAATTAAAGAAGGTTTGTGTATCCTATAGAAGATGGTGAATCACTGGGAATGCTAGCCAATAGAAAGTGAAATTACTTTGTAGTTAAAAGTTGGTGTAATGGAAATAGACCAGAAAAAGGGAAACGTGTTAGTAGATTAAAGTTTCATTGTACGGTGTGGGGCAGCCATGACAATCTGCATTTTAGGTGTCTTCCTATTACCTTTGAATACTCTTGCTTTGTTTTGTTTTTGTTTTATTTTGTTTATTTATTGTGAATTGGATTAAGGTTTACAGAGCAAATCAGTTTTCCATTCAACAATTCATACACATTTTGCCTCATGTCTTTGATTGCAATGTTTCTTATTACCTTTTACCTGGAGATTTCCCTCATCCCTCTTCCCTTTGCTTCCTTGGTTTGTCAAATTGCATTCTTGATATACATGGCCCTGCTTAACTTCTGCTTCTCCTAATTCAGTGTTGCATGCTAATGTGCCAGACTTCAAAGTCGTTTGAACTGCAAGGTTGGTGATTCAAGCTCACCAGCTGCTCCTTGGAAACCCTATCAGGGTCCCTATGGATCGGATTTGACTCGACAGCACTTAACAACAACAACATACTTGTCCAATTAATACCTTTTCCCTTTCCAAGGGCCTACCTCAATCCATACACAATTATTTTCCTTACCAGTATCTTCATTTCCTCCATATACGATCCTCTCCATTGTAACAAAGACCCAAACCCCTCCTCAGGGCCCACTCATATCTTGAGGCAGGCTTCCCTACATGCTGGACTTTATAGGTGGCTGAGGTCTGTGTTTTTCAGCACAGCTGCTTGTTCATAGACTCCAGGCAGATCTAAGACCAGGACCCAGTTGACATTCACTCATACCACAAGCTTCTCTGTTAGCAAATAAAACCTATCTGAGATGAGGAGTCACAATGGAAGAGCATCTGTCTTGGGAGTCAGACTACCTGAATTAGTTCCCAGGCTTTGTGTGTAGTTTACTGTGGTGCAGAGATCACTGGTGTTCCCCAACACTGTTTTTGTCTTCTTCCTTCCATAGCAAGAGGACCCTAACTTTTTAATCTGGGCATATTCCCAGGTACACAACTCATTGG
>NW_006408593.1:14497684-14502769 GCF_000296735.1 Chrysochloris asiatica | reverse complement strand
GAATATCGATTATTTTCAAGAAAGCAGAAACTCTAGAGACACAAAAATTATTTCACAGACATTGATCATTGGAAGTCTCAGCAAAACAAGTGCAATAACTTTATACAAGGTTAATAGGACCCTTGCTGGCACTGTTGGATACGCACTCAGTGACTAACCACTAGGTTGGCAGATCAAAATCATTAGCATTTTGTTGAGAGAAGGATGAGACTGTCTGCCCACATAAAGAAGTACAGTCACTACAATCCTATATAGAATCACTATGAGTCAGAATTAACTGGATGACAGTAAGTTTGGTTTCAGTAATAAAAATATATATCAAAAGTTCAGCAAGTTATTCATGCAGTAATTCATTTATACTAGCAGATTGGTATTTGGTGAATTTATTTGTAGCAAATTGGTCCAGAACTCTACGTAAGGCAGGGAGCCTGGGGGAGGGGGATCTTGGAAAAGAGTTAGTACGAAAGCAAAGACTTTGTCTCAAGGACAGGAGATGTCTTTGGTTATCTACTGTATTCCCAGCACCTGGCCCATGCCTGAGACATGTGCAGTAGACTCTCAATAAGTGTTCATTGAGTGGATTCTCAACAAGGAATGATTTCTAAGAACTGTAGCCTTAAAACCTCCCAGAGAAGCCCCCTGAGCAGTGATGATGAACCTCACTGAGGCTCTCCTGGGACTCAATTCCAACATCTGCTACTTTACCACTCCAAGTCTTCCTGAGACTGGGAGCATAGGGGCCATCTTGGAGTATGAAAGCAATAAACCCAAGGCTTTGCACATTTTACTATCTGTTTATTGTAAACATAGCACCCATAAGATTTCTCTACTTTACTTCCTTGTATAGTCTAACTGGTTTTACTCACCTTGAAGAATGACCATTCCTTGGGGGCAGAGGAGAACACCAGCCCCTTGGAGCGGATAGAACCCGAGTACTAAAGAACTGCACATGTATGACATCCCATTATAAGCTTTGTCTGCTCCTACCAAAGGAGTCATGGTGTGATGGTGTGGGTTAATGCGCTGGACTATAAGGTCAGTTTAAACTGCAACGTAGGCAGTTTAAGTTCACCAGCTTACATAGGGTTGCTATGAGTCAGAACCAACTCGATGGCACCTAACAGCAATCACAGGCCCTTGCACTGGAATCCATCTTGAAGAAATACTCATGCACACAATTAGCATGGCACCTCTTAAACAAGCCATTTCCCAGAAAACCCCACCTATCCCTAAGAATAACTATGATGTCTTTTCCCCACCCAAAACTTTTTAAACTCCAAAAGTGTTGTGTTAAGCCCTTCTCATCTCCACTTAAGGTTTTGTAACTATAATAAACCTTTGTTCCTATGGGAACCCTGCCTCACCTGACATTTCTTAATCAGTAGAAGGCAACATCCATCTCTTGAAGGACAGTGGTGTCATCGGCAATCCCGGTAAGTTTGGCAACCAAAAAGGAACTTAAAACTAATAAGGAGGAGACTGCCTGAGCCGAGCAAATGGACAAAATCAGTTGTCAGGATTGAGTTCTCCCCATATTCCTCTGTCCAGTAAGGCGAACTATCCTCCCTTGTATTCTGATCTATGTTTCAGTTTCATACAAGCAATGTCTTTTTCTTTATGTGTGGTAACCAATTTTTGCCTACTCTGAGGCTCAGCGAATGGACACCTGGGCATCCACAGGGAGTCTTCTAAGGAACTTAACAAGAGCTAAGTTGAAAAAACAGAACCACAGCTCAGAGAATACACATCTGAATGTCCAAGTTGTTTTAGGTTCCATACACATAGTGACTCTGTGCACAACACAGTGATACACTGCCAGTACTGCATCATCCTTACAATGATTACACTTGAGTTCATTTCTGCTGCCACTGTGCCAATCCATCTAATCTGGGATCTTCTTCTATGTCTCTGACCCTTCACTTCCAAGCATGATGTCCTTCTCTAGGGACTGGTCTCTCCTGACCACATGTCCTAAGTAAGAGAAATGAAGTCTCACCATCCTGATTTCTAGGAAGCACTCTGGCTGTACTTCTTCCAACACAGGTTTGCTTGTTCTTCTGGCAATACACGGTGCTTTCAATATTCTTCTCCAACAAAATAATTCAAATACACCGATTCCTCTACATTCTTTATTCATTGTCCATCTTTCACATGTATATGAGATTGTTGAAAATATCATAGCTTGGGTCAGGTGCACCTTAGTTCTCAAACTGACATTTTTGCTTTTTAATATTTTAAATAGACCTTGTGCAGCGGATTTGCCTAATTTCTTGACTACTGCTTCCATAAGTGTTGATAGTGAATCCAACAAAATGCAGTCTTTGGCAATTTCAATAGTTTCTCCATTTATAATGTTATTTTTTAGTCCAGTGGTGAGGATTTTTGGTTTCTTTACATTGAGGTGCAACCCATACTGAAGTTGCAACCATACTTTGATCTTCATCAGTAAGTATTTTAAGTCCTTTCTGCTTTCAGAAAGCAAGGTTGTATCAACTTCATGTTGTAGGCAGTTCATGAGTCTTCCTCCAATCCTGATGTTATGTTCTTCTTCATATAATCCAGATTTTCAGATTATTTGCTCATCATACAGACTGAATTAGTATGGTGAAAGAATACAACGCTGGAGGAAAAAAGCGTTCCTGATTTTAAACCACCCAGCATCCCCTTGTTCTTTTGAAATGACTGCCTTTTGGTCTACACACAGGTTTCTCATGAACACAATTAACTGTTTTGGAATATCAATTTTTCATAATGGCATCCATAGCTTTTCATGATCCATACAGTCAAAAGACGTTACATAGTCAATAAAGAAAAGGTAAACATCTTTCTGGTATTCTCTGCTTTCATCCAAGATCCAGCTGGCATCAGTAATGATATCTCTAGTTCTACATCCTCATCAAAATCCAGCTTGAACCTGTGGCAATTCCTGTCGATGTATTGTTGCAGCTGTTTTTTTATTATCTTTAGCAAACTTTTGCTTGCATGTGATGTTAATGATATTGTCTGATGATTTCCACATTCTGTTGGGTCATCTCTCTTAGGAATGTGCACAAATATAGATCTCTTCCAATCATTTGGCCAGGTACCTGTCTTCCAAATTCCTTGGCATAGATGAGTGAATACCTCCAGTGCTGCCTCACTTAGTTGAAGGATTTCAATTTGTATTCCATTAATTCCTAGAGCCTTGTTCTTTGCCAATGCTTTTAGTGCACCTTGGACATCTCCCTTCAGGACCATTGAGTCTCCATCATATGCTACCTCTTGAAATGGTTGAACATCAACCATTTCTTTTTGGTGCAGTGACTCTGTCTATACCTTCCATCTTGTTTTGATGCTTTCTGCATCATTCAATATTTTGCCAATATTGCAACCTAAGGCTCACATTGTTTTCTTCAATTCTTTCAGCTTGAGAAATGCTGAGAGAGTGTTTTTCCTTTCTGGTTTTCTAACTCTAGGTATTTGAACATTTCATTATAATATTTGATTTTGCCTTCTCAAGCTTTCCTTTCAAATTTTCTGTTCAGCTCTTTTACCTCCTTATTTCTTCCATCTGCTTTAGCATCTTTATGCTAGAGAGAAAGTTTCAGAGTCTCTTCCTTCTGAAATCCATTTTGGTCTTTTCCATCTTTCTTGTCTTCTTAATGACCTTTTTCTTTCTTCCTGTGTGATGTTCTTGATGTCATCCCACAATTCTTCAGGTCTTTGGCCAATACGTTCTAATGCATGAAATCTGTTCTTGTGATGCTTCTAAATCAGGTGGGATGGCATCAAGAACATCTGTGGTGAGATATAATCTCCTAATGATGCTGGACAGATATAATCTCCTAATAAGGCTGGACAGGAGGGCAGAATGCAATATTGAAGTCTCCTATACCAGGCCATCCAAGGAATTTGGCTGTCTGGTGTCTCAACCAGTTAGAAGTTGGGCTCCAAGAATAGGAGGACCCAGAAAAGGAGCATCCAAGGGGATGGCAAATCCTTGGGGCCAGGGCATCCCATGAGTAGGCATTTTGTCCTTTCTTTCCTTTATTTTTGGGAAATTCAGCCTGACTCCTTTAAAGGTCTTCCACAAGATTTGTGTCTGTCTGTGGGGACCCTGAGTGTGTGATTACTGGTGGATATCTGTTTACGTGTCTGTATTGCTATTGGTTTGACTTCTTGCCTATTTAGAAGAAAGTTACTCAGAACCTTTTCCCTTGAGCTGTTTCTTACTTGATTAAAGAGTTACATCTGTGAGTTGTTAGCATTGCTACTGTTTGACTTCTTGCTTGTTAGTCTGGTTTTGTGTTTTTCTCCCAGAAATATTAAAAGACTGTAGTTTAAGATAGACCAAGAGAGTAATCTTTGCTGGTTTGGTTTGATTTCTTGCTTTGCTAGTTGCAATGTCCTAAGAATGTTAAAATATCTCATTTATCCTTGCTAAATGTAGAAAGAAACTAAGGTTTAAAGATACATCAGTCTTCCAAACATTCACATTTTATTAAATACCCACCTCACCTCTGAAGAAAGGTATATAGCTACGTATGCATGTGTATGTGTATGGCTTTGTTTCGTGTCATGCTGCTCTAAAAGCTTTATGATGTTGCAACATAGAATATCAAAAAGGGATACATAAGCCTGTTCCAGGTTTCCCTCTCCCATGAGACTTACATGGTCTCTGTAGCAAAATCATGTACTCTGGTACGTACATGCCAGATGATCCAGAATAATGGGACCAAATTACAAGACCTGATTCCTATCTCTTTTTAAGGCTGTTGGTGGTCATTTTATTCATATCAATCTTTGGCACATGGGTATTCAATTAACTAGCTAAGTTTGTATCCTCAAGATTGCAGCAGTTTCAAACTAAGCTTATATTCATGGAAGGTTTCCAGTCTATCCCAAAGGAAGAGACCCTAAAAGCATACAAACATTAGAGCAGTCAATGAGAGATTTCTATTCTATCACTTAGGACATATGACCCAATTCAGTCTGAAGAAACTACAGAAGAGACCTTTGTCTATGTTCCAGTAAAGAATTATGAGTTGAAATTCTTCTATTTGGTATACATCCACAAGAAATTTGAGCCATAATATGAGTAGATAT
>NW_006408593.1:14472901-14475350 GCF_000296735.1 Chrysochloris asiatica | reverse complement strand
CACAGCACGACAGACAGACGAGTGGTGGCCGTTTGGTTTTATGTCTATACTATCTCTTTAAATTTTGATGTCAATCTTGATTATACAATTGACAAGATTATACAATTTAAAATCAACAATAGGAAGATCAAGGGGAAAAAATCATATGCAATGGAAATTGAATAGCACTCTGCTTAAAAGGTACTGGGTACTTGAACAAATGAAAATTGGAATTTTAAAAATTTCTTGAATCAAATGAGAACGAAAACACTTATAAATTGCTTAGAGAGCAATTCGTATCAATAAATGCACACATATAAAAAGAAGAAAGAACCAAAATTAGCATATTAATGTAACATCTCTAGCAACTGAAAAAAGAGAAGCAAAGTAAGCCTACGGTCATAAGGAAAAAAAGAAATTATAAAGGTTAGAACAGAAGCAAATGAAACAGTAAAACAATAGAAAGAATCTAGAAGACAAAAACTTGGTTTATTAAACAGATTAATAAAATTGACAAGCTATTGGCAAATCTAACAAAATAAAAGAAGGTAAAGATGCAAATAACACACATGAGAAACTTTATGGGTGACATCACAATAGAACTAATGGAAATGAAAAGTATAATAACAGAATATGATGAAAAATTCAACTCCAATACATTTGAAAATGTAAAAGAAATGCACAAATATTTAGAAAACAACATCCTACCTAAATTAAACACAGAACAAAGTACAAACTTTGAGCAAACAGATAACAACAAAAGAAAATGATCAGGTCATTAAAAATTCCCGAGAAAAAAAATCCAGGCCCAGGTGGCTTTATTGGTGAATTCTGCCAAACATTCAGAGAAGAGTTGAAATCAATTTTACTCAAACTATTCTAGAATATACAAAAGGAGAGAAAACTACTTAATACATTTTATGAAGCAAGTGTAACCCTCATACCAAAACCAGGCAAACACATCATTATACCTATTATCAAATGTCTTTAAGCAATGAGTTGCTAGGCCTGGGGATTTAGGACCATAGTCTCAGGGGAAACCATGGTCAATTGGCATAACATAGTCTACAAAGACAGTGTTCTATATTCTACTTTGGTGAGTAGTGATTGGGACCTTTAAAGCTCATGAGCAGCCACCCAAGGTGCAACTATTTGTCTCTCCTTGTGCGGAAGAAAGAAGAGTGGTAAAAACTGAAGATGCTTGGAATCAACTAGTCTAATGAACCAATGGAAAATTTGAACATCAGTCACCAAACTCTGAGACAAGAATAACTAGATGGTGTTTAACTACTACTAATAACTTCTATAAAAGGGATTACAATAGAAAGTCCCAGATAGATTGGGAGAAAGTGTTTAACCAAATCAAAATTATTTTTTTTTAAATCATTGGGTTTACTGGTAAAGAACTTGAGACTATGACTGTCAGCTACCCTTCAGGTCTGGAATAGAACTCACCCTCATGGCCCAACTTTCAGCTAAGCAATAGATATATAGGGGGAGCAACGATACTAGTAAGGTATGCTTACCATGGAATGGCCAAACATCTGAGATCAAAAGGGCACCATTTACCTGAGGACAAAGTTGAAAATGGATGGAATGAAAATAGGAACCACAGGGGGGAAGTGGGATAATTGTTGTTACGTCAAGGGGATTGTAATCATTGAGATGAAATAAAGTGTATGGTTTATTGAATGTAAAACTGATTATCTGCTATGTAAACATTCACTCCATTCACAATAAAAGGTTAAGAAATAAAATAAAAGCCATTAGATCACCCAGAGATGCTGAATTCAAAGTTGAATTTAGGAACAAAGAAATCTTTTGGTCGTCTCACTTTTAATTATACTGTGCATAGAACTGTTAGATTTTATTTGATGGAGACACTTTAAATAAATAGAAAGAAGGGATGTGTATTTGTTGAGTAGCCCAGAGATGAAACAGAGAAGACAATTGATATTTTAAGCCTGAACAGAATCCATGTCCACTCAATTTTGTAATAGAACCCTGATTTTCCTTTGAGGATCAGGATGACAATGTGATTAAGTTCAATCAGTAAGATTAAAGCAAAAGTGCTATGTGACACTTTTAGGAAACGTCCTTTTAAAGTTGAGTGATTTACCTCTTTTCCCTGCTCCCAGTCTCTTGGAATACACATGAGATACTAGAGCTCTGTTGTCCAATATTTCATTTACTAGCCACATGTGGCTATTTAAATGTTGTTGTTGTTGTTGTTGTTGTTGTTGTTGTTGTTGTTGTTGTTGTTGTTGTTAGGTGCCATTGAATAGGTAATGACTCATAGTGACCCTATCCACAACAGAACAAAACACTGCGTGGTTCTGGGCCAACTTCACAATTGTTCCTATACTTGAGTCCATTGATGCTACCATTCACTCAGGGTCTTCATCTTTTTCTCCACCTTACCAAACATGATAGCCTTCTCCAGCAACTGGTCCCTCCTGACAACATATCC
>NW_006408593.1:14454696-14472326 GCF_000296735.1 Chrysochloris asiatica | reverse complement strand
CGTTTTTCTTCATATAACCCAGCTTCTTGGATTATTTGCTCAGCTTACAGGTTCAGTAAGTATGGTGAAAGAATACAACCCTGTTGCACACCTTTCTTAAATGTAAACCATTCAGTGTTCCCATGTTCTGTTCGAACAACTGCCTCTTGGTCCAGGTACAGATTCCTCATGAGCACAATTAAGTGTTCAGAAATACTCATACTTAGCAATGTTGTCCATAACTTCTCATGATCCATCCAATCTAAAGCCTTTGTGTAGTCAATAAAACACAGGTAAATATCTTTCTGGCATTCTCTGCTTTCAGCCAAGATCCATCAAACATGAGCAATGATAGACCTCACTCCACATTCTCTTCTGAATCCAGCTTGAACCTCTGGAAGTTCTCTGTCAATGTATGCTTGCAGCCATTTTTGTATTACCTTTAGTAAAACTTAACTCATACTGGATATCAAAGATATTGTCCAATGATTTCTGCATTCTATTGGGTCACCTCTCTTTGGAATGAGCACAAATATGGATCTCTTCCAATCAATTGGCCTCATAGTTATCTTCCAAATTTCTTGGCATAGATGAGTGAGTACAATTTTCATTCCATCAATTCCTGGTGCCTTGTTCTTTGCCAATTCCTTCTGTGTACCTTGGACTTCTTCCTTCAGTATCATTGACTCTTGATCATATGCTACCTCTTGAAACGGTTGACCATCAACCATTTCCTTTTGGTACAGTGATTCTGTATATTCCTTCCATCTTCTCTGGGTGCTTTCTGCATCATTCAATTATTTGGCCAGAGAATCTTTCAATAATGAAAGTTGAGGCTTGAATTTTTTCTTCAGTTCTCCCAGCTTGAGAAATGCTGAGAGTGTTCTAACCTTTTGGTTTTCTGACTCCAGATCTTTTCACATTTTGTTGTAATATTTGACTTTGTCTTCTTGAGATAAACTTTGAAATTTTCTCTTCAGATCTTGTACCTCCTCATTAAATAACATTTGAAATTCACTTCTTTAGTCATACTAATCATGTTTCAAGTGTTCAGTAGTCATTAGCATATTTTATAGCACAGATACAGAACATCTCTGTTTTTTCATGAAGTTCTGCGGAACACAAGTGTAGAGCATTAGCAGTCCTTTCAGGTCATGAGGTTGAACCTCCGGGCCAAGAGAGTAGAATCTATATTTCTGGTAATATTATGAGACCTCATAAAAGCTCTGCACTTCTGTGCTTCAGACTCACTAAGTTGTTGTATTTGTTTGTTTGTGTGTTTGTTTGTTTCTCTATTACATTTAGTCAAAACTATTTTCAAAGTAGTAGTCTAAGGCATTCTACCAATTTTTCTACTAAGAGGTTATATTATATGTATCCTCTAAAAGGTGTCTTTGATTTCATTATATATGTGACAGAATCACAACTGAGGACTAACTACATGGTCTTAACAATATTAAGTGGCAGGATTAGGCTGTTTCTACTTCTGTGAATTGAGAAGCCATTTTTTATTGTCACAAAGTTTTCTATTACTTGAGACAATTTTTTTTTTTTTAATATGCTTTGGTTCCTATGTTTTTTCCAGGGAGATCAGAACAAAATTGAATGATGAATTCTCTGTAGACCCACCAAATGTCAAGTCTCAGAAGGTGAGATAATCCTTGAAAAACTTGACATATTTATTATATGTCCATGCAGTGTTCAATGGTTCATAGTACTCTGATGATGTTCTATCAGGATTTCTCAGTGAGGAAACCAATCCTTCACATGAGTAAGGGTCTCCCTTCCCAGCATGCATCCTAAAGTCCTAACCTGACTTAATACAAACAAGGCATTGCAAGAAAAAGAGGGTAGTTCCACTAAGATTGGCTCTGGACAATTAACAAAATTTAAGAATATTCAGCATAAAAGAAAAGGAAACTATGTTATAGTCAACATTTTTTAAAGCTTTATTGTGAATTGAGTGTTTACAGTGGAGATCAGCAATTTAACACTCAACAAATAACATTTTGTTTCATTGCAATAATTACAATCCCTTCCATGCACCATTAGTTAATAGTATTTACCTCTATTCCCTTTTCTTTTTGATGTACACAAAAACACACAGAAAATATATATTTGTTTAAATGTCCAAAGGGCATACTTTGCAGGCCAGACTCCTACTCGCAGGCACACAGACTTTCTCATTCCCTGGGCCTAGAGTCCTCAGCTGCTGTAGCTCTCTGTGTCATTGCTTCTGCCTTTGTCTCCACTGTCACTGCTTTTCTGGTTAGGATCCCATGCTCCACTCCTGCTCTTCCCTCTTGATGGTCCTAGGATCCTCTATTCCTGGAATGAAAGATTAACTACTACTCCTTTTGAGTTTCACATTTTCTACATTCACAGTTGTGACAATCACAATTAGTTATGATAACAATTGTTCATTATTGAATCAAAAAAATGCTATCCCCATCCTCCCCCATCCCGTTTCACCAGACCCATCTAGACAAGAGGAAAACTATTCAGTGAGGATTCTACCTTACCGCCCTCATTCTGAAACTAAGTACATTCATGAAAGCTTGTAAGTCAGCCACTTTGTGCCTTTATAGTCCTCCATTTTTGGTGGTCATTTCTATCAACCCAGTATATTGAAGAGGCAAACTTAATCCTTGATATGAAGAAGCCTTCCCTTTTGGTAGGAATTTTGAGCAACTACATTCATAAGCAAAGGTCCAGTTCATCAAATTGCAGTAATTTACACTTACCTCCTGTACCAAACTTCTTTATATTCATCTGGTTGAGTTCTGATCAGCAAGCCACCCAAGCTAGGTCAAATGGGTACCATCTGTAAGTTTGGGAGCTCTCACATACCTCTTCCCCCTTAAGATGAGCTGGCCATTTCACTCTTAATTCTAGGCCCCAGTGGCTAGGTCAGTGTCCATGGGTTTGGGTGTTCCCAAGTGTCTCTCAACTTCAGACCATCCAGCCCTCCCTCTTCTCTCTTTCATCTCAAGGTCAACAGGTGTCAATGGAACATGGCCAAACTCAGCCCAGGTCTTCATTGCTACATTTTTCCCACTTCCACTCACAAGTAGAAGAGAGTGGTCACCAGAAAGCTTACAAGCCTGCTCAGGTGTTCCCTTTGAGTTTCAGTCTTAGAAGCGGGTTTATTCAGATAGGCTGTATAGTCAACATTTATTTAAGAAGTATTTATTGATATAGAAAAGATTTTTGCACAGGCATTAGAGGGTTGTTTATTCAACAAGCATTCATAAAGCACCAACTATTTGCACAATATTTAGGCATACAAAAATGAAGAAGAGACAGTTATGCTATTGAGAACATACAGTCTAGTGAGAATATATAAAATTATTACAATTACAATTGTAATAATAATGGCAATGATAAAACATGTACTATGATCATGAGCATAAAAAATTTTAATTTAGTCCTACAAAAACATGTTCTCTTTCTCATTTGGCTTAAATTTTCATACTACCCAATCCCATGATATCAGTGGATATTATGGAATCTATCAATTTTCCTAACACTTAAGAAAAATAATCTGACTGATCCTTTGTATATTACATCAGGATATAGGCAGTTTTTTGTTATAAAGGGAAATCATAACAGTAATAAAATTAAGTCCTTACACTTATTCAGCCATTCTGAACATCCTACTAAAATAAAAATCCATTTCAAGAACATAGAATAATAAGGTGTACATTTTATTATCATTTTCCCATTTTCAGTCTACCCTTGAGTTCTTCTTACCCCACAATCTCCTCATAGCATTTTTCACCTCTGCATTTCTGAGTGTGTAGATGATGGGGTTCAGCATTGGGGTGATGACAGTGTAGAACACAGCCACCAGCTTATCCTCAGTGAAGGTGGAAGAGGGCCTCATGTAGAGGAAGATAGCAGGCCCAAAGAACAAGATGACCACTGTGATGTGAGAGGCACAGGTAGAGAGGGCTTTGCGCCTCCCCTCAGCAGAGTGGTTCCTCAAGTTGACCAGGATGACAATATAAGACAATACCAAGATAAGGAAGGAACACAAGGCAATTAAGCCACTGTTGGCCAATACAGAGACACCCTCCACAAAGGTGTCAGTGCAGGCAAGCTTGAATAATGGCAGAAGGTCACAGAAGTAGTGGTCAACTATGTTGGGGCCACAGAAGGGCAATTGGATGGTGATAAGAATCTGAATTATGGAGTGTAAAAAGCCCCCCATCCAGGAACCAGCTACTAGTATATGACACAGTTGACGGCTCATAATGTTCATATAATGAAGAGGCTTGCAGATGGCCACATAGCGGTCATAAGCCATCATCACAAGTAAAAGAATCTCAGTGACCCCAAAGAAGTGGAAGAAGAATATCTGAGCCAGACAGCCCTCCATGGAGATGGTTTTAATCTTGGTGAGTAAATCAGTGATGAATTTAGGGACAACAGTAGAGGAGTAACTGATCTCCACCAGGGACAGGTAGCTAAGGAAGAAGTACATGGGGGAATGAAGACTCTTGCTGACACTGACTGTCAACACGATGAGACCATTGCCCACTAACGTGGCCAGGTACACGGGAAGAAATATCACAAAGCACACTCTCTGCACCTCTGGGTCCTGGAAAAGGCCAGTGAGAATTAGCTCAGTCACGTTATTTGTACTGCCCATCGGTTCCATTTGGGGAAGATGGATTTCAGATACAAGCCCTTTAACAAAACAAATTCAATCATTACACCAATCTCACATGTTTGTAACACCTGTTTTTTTCTAGAGCCTTGTCACACATATTATCTGACAGGTTTATGTATGAATATTTGAATGTGTTTAGTCATATAGTATATTTTTATTAATTTGGTGTTTAATAGCCTAATCTATACAAATGCTATTCAGATAACCTTACAAAAACTCCATAATCTTCATATTACAAATAAGATAAATGAGACTCAAAGAGGTTGTGAATTATACAACTATTCCTGTAAGGCATGGACCCAGGACTAGAACCAGATTATTGTATCCCAGTTCATATGTCATTTCAAGTATACCACATTGAAAAAATGAATCACCATTTTCAGCACTAATAATATTATATTAATTACTAAAATTTCTTTCATTCTCAATGTTTTCTCACATTATTTTTGTCTTTGAAATTCTCAAGTGATCCTCTACTCTGGAATCCCTTGTTTCCTCCATTTCTCCCTCAGGAATTCCTTTCTCATTGATATTTCTCCCTTTCTAACAAGTCTCTTTGATATTTATTCCTTACTTGAACTATGTAAGTTTCTAAATTCTCTCAGGGCCTGTGGCTTTAACTAATTTCATAGCTTTATGAGTTTTTATAAACATGTTGAAGAAACATTGGCACCTAAGCATGAAATGGCTATCTGAAAGTTGTTCAGGATATTATTGCTGTCATTCATTAGGTGTCATTGAGTCAATTCTGACTCATAGAGACACTATATACAGCATAAGTATATGTCAGGGGATAGCTCACTATTAAATAATGATTCATATATAATATATGGAGCCCATTCATTTGCCTATTTCTGTTTTACAGTTTGCTGGTCATTGTTAACCATTTTTGGCAATAGGCAGTGGTAATTAACCATGCTAGCCAATAAACAAGAGATAATCTCTGTTCTATTCAGGTGTCTCCTTACCTTTTCATAAATACAAATTGCTTCCCATCACAAGAGCTTCCTTCTTATTTTTCACGCTACTGGTATGCCTACCTCAAATCTTCTCCAAATTCTATCCTTTCTAAGTTTATTGGGAGCACTGTGGCTCTGTTGGATAAGCACTGGACTGCTAACTATAAGGTAGGTAGCCTTCCCCCTTTCTGCTCCCACAAAGATTTACAAGTTTCAAAAATGCTATATATGTTCACTATGAGTGGGCACCAACCTAATGACACTTAACAACAACAACTAAGTCCATTATCTAGGAAGATTTTCCTGGTTACTTAAATTCTGGTTCATTTATCTCTGCTCTCAACTCTAGAAATTGGTTTAAGTAATCTTTCTGTTAAATGTAACAAGGCACTCAGTATTCAGCTCTCAGTAAGATCTCAATGAATATGAGCTGTTACTATTGGCATACTTCTAAAATGTAGACCTAATCAATTCATGGAAAGACTTGAAATCCATCAGAAGATTTCCATCACCTAGGAGTCCTGGTGTGGCACTGTGGATTAATGCGCCAGACTGCAAAGCCATTTGAACTGCAAGGTCAATGGTTCAAGCTCTCCAGTCACTCCTCAGAAACCCTATATATACAGGTCGCTATGGGTCAGAACCAACTCAACGGCACTTAACAACAAGTCCAAAGTGTTTATCATGGTATATGTTGTTGTTATTGTTGAATGTCCTAGAGTTGGATCCAACTCATAGCAATCCTGTATAATGTTTTCAAAGAGCAGCTGAGTTAAAACGACCAGTCTTGTGTTTAGCAGTACAGTGCTTATCCACACCAGTAATCGATCATGACATATATAAACCTATGAAAACTAGACTTTGTTCATCTTTCCAGTTTCAATGACGATCAGGCTTCCTGGAGCCTATACTGCAATCATTCCGAAGTATGTATCATTCTCCAAACTGTTCTTTGTATATGCTGTTCCCCCCACTTAGTGTGAATAGCCTCTGTGGTGCAGTGGCAAAGCATTGAACTATAACCAAAAGATTCTATTTAAAAAAATTAAAAAGTCACATTCCTCTGAGATTTACCTACTCCATTCTCTTACAATGATCCAGTGAAATTATTTGTTGCTATGTGGCGTCGAGTCGATTCCAACTCATAGTGAACCTGTATAGAGTATCCGAGGATCTGCTGTTAGTTTGAACTGCTGACCCTTTGGTTCAAATTGACTTTGAGGTCCAGTGCATTCACCTGCAGTGCCACACCAGAACTCCAAACAGATATTTTGCTTGTTTTTTAAAATATGCAACATGTGGTGTCTCATAATAACCTTCTCAACATAAGGACTTAGATGTGACATATGTGTGTGTATGTAAGACATTTGACATTTTATGTGAGAGTTGAAAAAATGTATGTCTAAGTAACACTGGACAATACAAAGAACAAAAGATGTCTGCTGAAGAACATAGTAATTTCAGGAACCCTCTATCCCTGGTTCAAGGAACCCTGGTGGCACAGTGGATTAAGGATGGGGCTGCTAAAGTCAGTGGTTTGAACCTACCAGCTGCTTCCTGGAAGAAAAATGAGGCAATCTGATTCCAATAAGAGTGCCGGCCTTGGAAACGCTATGGTGGGCTGTTCTCTGTACTACATGGTTGCTATGAGTCAGAATCAAAGCAGTGACAGTAGATTTGGTTGTTTGGATTTTTCTGCCCCCAGCTCATGGAAAGTAACTCATGAAATAGACGACATACCTCTATTGCAGAGCAGTAGCATGTGTGGCTTTCACTCAGTGGAGTCAATTATATACCTGATCTACCTTGTTGACAATTTTACATTTTAGATGAGGAAGAGTCTCACCTAAATTATACGAGGTCAACACAAGCTGAAAGGAAACTGTAGAATAATCTAGTTCTTTCTTATCAATAACTGTATCACCAATCAAGATTCTATCCACACTCACAAACATACACTTCAAGTTTTCATAGAAAAATTCCATAATCTCTCAATTCCATTTTTCCATGGACATTTTTAAGCCCCCTCATATTGAGCACAAACTTCGAGGTTCACAAAACACTTAGGTATTGTGGAATTTAAGGAGTAACAGACTTAGGCTCTGTGTTTTAAGACAACATAAAACCATAGTGAACAATAAAAGACTGTAGGAGTAAAGTGTGGTGGATTGCATGGTTCCAACTGTAGGTGATGGAATAATTTTTTTCATTTTTTCATTCAATTCATTGTCAGAAGGGATGATTTTAGGTGCCTAGAGTTCAAAAGGACTCGTGCAGTAAGCAACCTCCTCTTGGCTCTACTGCCCACACACCATGTGTGCTTATGAACCAGTTTGCTTATTTTTTAAAAAGGAATAATAAATTATACTTGCCATAGTTGCTGAAAGAGTTAAATGTGAGATAAAGTATATAAAGCAGAAGCTCTGAAAACATTGTAGTTAATTATTAACTAAGCATCCCTGGTGGCACTTTGGGTTAGGCATTGGGCTACTGACCTCAAACTATGCAGTTCAAACTTACCAGTTGCTCCACTGGAGAAATATGAGGCTGTCTGCTCCCATAAAGATTTACCGACTTGGAAACCCTATATAGGGTCACTCTAGGAGTCTGAAGTGACTCAGTTGCAGTGGGTTTTATTATTTGTGAACTCAAATTTATTTTTATGAGTTTATTTATTAACTTAAATTTCCTAGTATTTATTACTATTTCGCTCTACTTCTTTTCCCCCTTGCCCAAGAGAGAGACAGTTGGCTAAAAAAAATTATTTCCTCCTTCCTTCAGTTCCTTTCCAGATAAAACCTGTGGAATAAAGATGGATAAGGATGTAAATAAAGATGGATCAGGTGGTGAAATGATGGTATGGATTCTAACAAGGTAGAATTGTATACTCTAACATAGAGCCCGAATGAGAGAAATCTGACAAAGATCAAATAATAACATGATAGAGACCCTGGGAGACTTTATGAGCTCAAAGTCACATCACAAGGGGCTCTTTCCCACTACTCAGCTGGAACCTCTGTTGTTGTTGTTATCATGTGCCGTGGAGTTGGTTCCAACTCACAGCGACCCTGTACAGGGTTTCCAAGACTGTAAATCTTTACGGGAGCAGAAAGCCTCATCTTTCTCCCGCGGAACAGCTGGTAGTTTCGAACTGCTGATCTTGCGGTTCGCAGCCTGATTCTTAACCACTAGGAGAATGTGAGAGCTGAAAGGGACTTTAGGAGACATTCTGTCCAGTGTTCTTCTTTTACACAATTCAAGGCTCAGAGGAGAAATGACTCATCCTAGATCCCATGGTGATTTGGAGCCCCTTACTTTCACTCAGTCAAATTCTCTAGGTATGGTTTTACCTACCTTGTTAACTAATATCCAGCCTTAAAACAAGGAATTCAATATGAAAGCTCTTCTTAGGCTCAGCAAACACCTCTCACTGGTCATTCCCAAGGGTGTCCTGGGCTGAAGGACTGAAGGGATTTGTCCTGGAGCACAAGAAGCTCTTTTCAGAACAAGACTCCCCCACCCAGCCCTCCACTGTCGTTGAAGGATTCCAGTGAGATAAGCCACTTCATCTCATCAAGTTGATTTGAAGAAACATTAGAACTAAAAGGGAATTCAGAAATCATTAATCCAAACTCCTCAGTTTATAGGTGAAGTAATTAAGCTAGTAATTGGAGAGTTACTGATGCAAAACAAGGTTTCCATAGTACAGGGCTCCCTTCCTGGTGATATTTATTTATGAATGTTGTTGCCAATTAGCATTGTAAACCTTGTTTCCACACAGCAATATTGCAGGGATCCTGTGATCTTTTAGAAAATGAGCAATCTATGATGCTGAGGCTAAATTACAAAGAGAAGGATCCACTATTTAGAAACAAAAAAGAAGAAAAAAAGCTACATGAAGCAGCCAACTAGTGAATTTGAATCCTGGTTTTTAGTTTAGAACTCCCTCTCACTTACTAAGATACCAAGAATTGTTTTTCAATACAGAGATGCTAGAACTATTTAAAATAAATTGAGCCATGTGCTGTGATCAGGGAATCAAATTCCCCAAGCAATTTCTTGTCTTTAGTGTGAAACTTTGGAACTGACAATCAAGAAACAGTTCCAAATGAGTCTCAATTAATTTAGTTAGAAGACTTCAAAAGTTACAAATATCCAAAAGTTCTGCCCTGAAAGAAGACACTGTATACCCTATTTTTTTAGTTACCATACGAGTATGAGAATGACAAGAGCAGACTGGCTTGAGAACAGAGCTGCTAGCTAGATGGCTGTAGGCAATTTCCTTCACTTCTTCAAGGTACAGTTCCATATAAAATGAAAAGATTGCTCTGGGTTATCCTCTATGTCTCTTTTCTCTCTAAGATTCTACATTTCAAGATCATTTAGACTACAATACATGAAACATTCATGTTGTTGTTGTTGTTGTTGTTGTTGTTGTTGTTGTTGTTAAGTGCCATCGAGTCTATTCTGACTCATAAAGACCCTGGATAGGGTTTCCGAGGAGTGGTTGGTGGTTGGTTTAAAACACCAGCTTCGCAGTTCGAACTGACCTTGCAGTCCAGCACATTATCCTGCAGCACCGAGCCAGGACTCCAAAACATTCACAACTGATGATAACTCTAATAATGATAACCACGATGATTTTCTTAAGTGACATTTATTGGGTTTCTGTTCTTTATCACTGTCCTTCATGTGCAGCTGCCTGTCAGTGAAGGCTTGCATGTTGCTATGGTGTTAAACAGATCTCAGTGGAACTTCCAGAGGACAGACTAGAAAGGTCTACTGATCAGCTAATGAAGACTTAATGGATCACAATGGTTCCATCCATAAACAATCATGGGAATGGCACAGAACTAGGGAGTCTTTCGTTCGATTGTACATAAGGTTGCCATGTGTCAGGGAAAATTTGATGGAAGCTAACAACTATGTGTCTTGCACTACACAACACACTTTGTATAAATTGACTCTAAGATTCACAGTAACCATAAAAACAATTTTTATTGTTATTATTGAGTGTTTTGACTCCTCTCCTCCCAGCATCCATTTTTGTCTACCCAGATTTTTCTATGGGAATCCATGCCATCACACCCATTTAATGTAGACCATATTGAACATCTGTAGATCAGCCTTTGTTGTTCTTCTTCTTAGGTGCCATCAAGTCGGGACATTTATTGTGTTTCTGTTTTTTACAATGCATAGCAACTCATAGCAACCCAATGCACAATAAAACAAAACACTGCCGCTCCTGCGCCAACCTCACAATTGCCATGCTTGGGTCCATTGTTGCTGTCACTGTGACAGTTAATCAAGTTGGGGGTCTTCCTCTTTTACTCTGACCCTCCACTTTACCAAGTATGATGTCCTACTACAGACACTGGTCCAATCTGATAACATGTCTGAAGTATGAGAAATGAAGTCTGGCCATTCTGACTTCCAAAGAGCATTTTGGCTGTACTTCTTCCAACACAGATTGGTTTGTTCCTCTTGCAGTCTTTGGTACTTTCAATAGTCTCCTTCAATGCCACAACTCAAATGCTTCAATTCTTCTGCAGTCTTCCTCATTCACTGTCCAACTTTCACATTTTAAACCATTTGGTGTACCCTTGTTCTGTTCGAAAAACTGCCTCTTGGTCTACGTACAGGTTCCTTATGAGTACAGTTAAGTGTTCCGGAATACTCATTTCTGCATGCTACTCATAGCTTGTAATGATCCATACACTCGAAAGCCTTTGTGTAGTCAATAAAGCACAGGTAAACATCTTTCCGGTATTCTCTGCATTCAGCCAAGATCCATCTGATGTCAGCAATTATTGCCTCATTCCACATCCTCATCTATATCCAGCTTGAATCTCTGGCAATTCTCTGTCAGTATACTGCTGCAACTGTTTTTAAATTATTTTTTGCAAAATTTTACCTGCATGTGTTATTAATGATATTGTCTGATGATTTCCATATTCATTGGGTCACCTCTGTTTGGAATGGACACAAATATGGAGCTCTTCCCATCCGTTTGCCAGGTAGCTGTCTTCCAAATTTCTTGGCATAGATGAGTGAGTGCATCTAGTGCTGCATCAGTTAGTTGAAAATGTTCAATATGATGAAAAATTCCATCAAGTCCCGGAGCCTTGTCCTTTGCCAATGCCCTTACACCTTGGACTTCTTCAGTGTCAATTGTCCTTTGCCAATGCCAATGCACCTTGGACTTCTTCCTTCAGCATCATTGGCTCTTGATCATAGGCTACCTCTTGAAATGGTTGAACATCAACCATTTCCTTTTGGTACAGTGACACTGTCTTTCTTCCATCTTCAGTTGATGCTTTCTGCATCTTTCAATATTTTGTTCATAGAATCCTTCAATATTTCAAGTCAAGGCTTTAATTTTTTCTTCTGTTCACTCAGATTGACAAATGTTGAGTGTGTGCCTCCCTTGTGTTTTCTAACTCCAGGTTTTTGCACATTTCGTTATAATATTTGACCTTATCTTCTCAAGCTGATCTTTGAAATTTTCTTTTCAGCTCTTTTAACTCTTCATTTCTTCCATTTGCTTTAGCATCTGTATGCTGAGGAACAAGTTTCAGAGTCTTTTCTGACATCTATTTTGGTCTTTTCTTTCTTTCTTGTCTTCCTAATGACCTTTTGCTTTCTTCCTGTATGATGTTCTTGACGTCATCCTACAACTCTTCTGATCTTTGGTTTTTAGTGTCTAATGCATCAAATCTGTTCTTCAGACTATCTCTAAATTTAGGTAGGATATGTTCACAATCATATTGTGGCTCTTGTTTTAGTTTTCTTCAGCTTCAGCCTGAACTTGCATATGAGCAATTGATATCCTGACCTTGTTTTGCATGATGATATGGAGTTTTTCCACCGTCTCTTTTCACAGATGTAATCTGTTTGATTTCTGTGTATTGCATCTGGGGACGGCCATGTGGGTATCCATCTATTATGTTGTTTTAAAAAGGTGTTTTCAATGAAGAAGTTACGGATCTTGAAAAATTCTGTCATGTGATCTCCAGTATTGTTTCTATCACCAATGCCATATTTTCCAACTGTTGATCCTTTCTATTTCCAACATTTACTTTCCAATTGCCAATAATTATCAACACATTTTAATTGCATGTTTCATTAATTTTAGTCTCAAGAAGCTGCTTATTGTTGTTGTTAAATGCCATCTAGTCAATTTTGACTCATAAGGTTTCTGAGGAGCAGCTGGTAAGTTTGAACTGCCAACCTTTTTGTTCAAATCAACCTTCAGGTCAAGTGCTTATTTTATGGTGCCATACCAGGACTCTGAAGGAGTTGGTAGAATTCTTCAATATGAACATCACTGACTTCAGTGGTTGGTGTGTAAATTTGTATAATAATTGTATTAACAGGCCTTCTTTGCAGGCATATAGATATTATACTATCAGAGACAGTGTTGCACTTCAAGACAGATCTTGAAATGTTCTTTTTGATAATAAATACAATGTCACTCCTCTTCAATTTGTCATTCCCAGAATAGCAAAGCATGTGAATGTCAGATTCAAAATGGCCAATACCAGTTTATTTCTGCTCATTAATGCCTAGGATATCAATGTTTATGCATTTCATTTCATCTTTGACAATTTCCAACTCTCCTAGATTCATACTTCCTACATTTCATATTTTGATTATTAATGGGTGTTTACAGCTGTTTCTCTTCATTTTGAGTTGTACCCCATCAGCAAATTAAGGTCCCAAAGGCTTTACTCCATTTGCGTCATCACAGGAAACTCTACTTTGAGGAAGCAGATCTCCAATTGTATTTTTAGTACCTTCCAGCCTGAAGGCTTCATCACCCAGCACAATATCTGACAATATTCTGGTGTTCCTCATCATGTTCCAATATCAATATTTGGATGCTGACAGTGTTCCACTGCTATTTATAAGGTTTTCAGTGACTATGCTGAAGTAGTCTGTCTCTCTTTCTTAGTCTGCCTTAGTCTGGAAGCTCAGCTGAAGCCTGTCCACCATGAGTGACCCTGCTGGTATTTAAAATACCAATGGCATAGCTTCAAGAATCACTGTAAGAATAACTCAAACCATATCTACATATACAAACTCTTGGCCATAATATTAGCTCAGGGACTGAAAAGTAATATGATCAGGAATACAGGGATGTATTTGAAGAGTTTACCAGAAAAAAATCTTCCTCTCTATGAAACAGAAGATATGCAACGATAAAGAAACTTTTGCTTTGAATAGTGTTGTGTGAAGCCATGAAGTCTAGAACTGTCGCAACTATGCTGTGATTAAAGGGGATTAGGACTTTCCAGAGGGCCACCAGGTAAGGCTTGGAAAAGAAGTGAAAAATCACAAAGCATAGAATGTCTATAAGGAAAGCATTTGAGCCACTAGGTCAACTCTCACCTGGAGCTCACGTCACTTTTGAGTCCATGAGATAATTAATTTCTCAGTTACATGAGATAATAAATTCCATTACTTTTTTTAATGTGTGGAACTGGATTTTTTTTGTCAATGTAATCATAAAGAGACCTGGATTTTTTGTCAATGTAATCATAATTAGCTCAGTATTTCTATTTTACAGTTGGAATCCTGAGCCTGAGTGAAGCCTACCAATGTATCCATGGTTATTCAATAGATGAATTTAGAGTTATCCTATAAATACCTCCCCAAAATATGTCATAACAAAAATGAGGCCTTGGCTCTCACTTCCCAATCTCAAAACCTATTACAAAAAACAAAGCCTGGTACTACTACAACGAAAGACACCTAAAACACTGGAACAAAATGAGAACCCAAAATTAAATCCATTCAACTACAGTCAGTCAATCTTCGACAAAGGGCCAAAATGCATTAAATGGAGAAGAGAATTCCCTTCAACAAATGGTGCTTGTAAAATTAGAAATCCATTTGCAGAAAAGTGAAACAAGACCCATACCTTACGCTATATGCAAAAAGAACCTCCATGTGGATTAAAGACCTAAAAGTAAAATCTAGAACTATAAAGATCATCAATGAAAAAAATAGGGGGAAATGTAGGAACTCTGATACATGGCATACATGCACCATCAAACATAACTGAAAACTATAAGCAGAAGACAAAATAGATAACTGGGACCTCCTAAAAATTAAACACTTAAGTACATAAAACAATTTCACCAAGAGGGTACAAAGAGAACCTACAGACTGGGAAAAATTGTTTGGCAACTACATATCAAACACAGGATTGCTTTCCAAAATTTATAGAGCAATTCAACACCTCGACAAAAATAGACAAGTAATCCAATTTTAAAAATGGATAGAGGACATGAACAAACACTTCAGCAAAGAAGACAGTCAGGCAGTCAACAAATATATTCCAACTCAAAGCGAAGATGTTTCTGAAGAGTGGCTGGTGAGTTTGAACTGCCATCCTTATTGTTCAGACAGACCTGGTGATCCAGTGCTTATCCTCCAGCACCAAGAGATACAAATCCAAATAACAATGAAAATGTCATTTTACTCCAGCATGAATAGCAAAGTTCCAAAAATCAGAAAACAGCAAATGCTGGTGAGAGTGTGGAGAGACTGGGACTCTCCAACACTGCTGGTGGGTCTATAAAACGGTGCAACCACTGTGGAAAATAGTATGATGCTTCCTCAAAAAGTTGGAAATAGAAATACCGTATGACCCAGCAATCCCTCTATTTGGTATATGTCCTCAAGAAATAAGAGCTGAGACACAACTAGATATATGCACACCCATGTTCATTGCAGTACTAGTCACAATAGCAAAAAGATGGAGACAGACTAAATGCCCCAAAACAGAAGAATGCTTAAACAAACCTTAGTACATACACACAATGGAACATCCAACATTGAAGCATAATGAAAAATCTGCAAAGCACCTAGCAACATGAATGAACCTGGAGGACATTGCTGTTGTGAAGTGCCCTTGAGTTGGTTCCAACCCATAGCAACCCTGTATAGGGTTTCTGAGGAGCAGCTGGTGAGCTTGAACCGCCGACCTTGCAGTTCAAACGGCGGCGTTGCAGTCTGGCACATTAACCCACAGCACCACAGCAGCACTCCTGGAGGACATTATGCTGAATGAACATAGTCAATCACAAAAGGACAAATATTGCACGAAGCCACTGTTGTAAAAAGTTAAGAAATATTTTCCTGCTAAATGAGACATTTTATGATGGTTACAGAGTGATGGGTGGGGAGGGGGGGAAATAAAGTTAATTGAGGTAAATACTGTTAACTAATTGCAATCATTGTAATGACATGAAGTGTATAGTTTGTTGAATGTGGTACTGCTAATCTGTTTTGTAAACTTTCACTCAACTCACATTAAAAAGTTTTTTTTAAAAAGGGCCTTGGAAAGGAAATGTGAAGATGTGTTTAACCTTGGAAATCCTATGCGGGGTTGCTATAAATTGGAACCAACTCGACCACACCTAACAACAACAAAACAATGTTAGTGTTTCAGTAAGCATGACCATAATTATATTTATTATTCATTTTACTATTATTATTGATTGTTGTTGTTGTTGTTAGGTGCCTTTGAGTCAGTTATGACTGATCGTGACCCTGTGCCATCCTCACAATTGTTGCTATGCTTGAGCCCATGGTTGCAGATACTGAGTCAGTCCATATCACTGAAGGTGACCCTTCATTGTTGTTAGGTGTTGTTGAGTTGTTAATAGCACAGGTTGTTAATGAGTCTTCCTCTAATCCTGATGCCACATTTTTCTTCATATAACCCAGTTTCTCGGATTATTTGCTCAGCATATAGGTTGAATAAGTATGGTGAAAGAATACAACCCTATCACACACCTTTCTTAATTTTAAACCATTCAGTATTCCCATGTTCTGTTCCAACTACTGCCTCTTGTTCCATGCAAAGATTCAAATTGTATAGGACAGATACAATTTAAATCTGTAGAGCAGAGAAACAAATTATATAGGACAATCTAAACTCAAATCAAAAATTCAAGTGAAAAAGGTGATAGAAATGTAAAATCTTTAAACATTGAAAATGTTCTGAACAGGATTCAGAGAGTTAACATGAAAGCATCCTCCTAATCAAAAACTTTGTAAAAACACAAATTAAATGATAAGACATCTGTCAAATCTACAAAATATATTTAACTTTCTATTTTAAAAGAATTTATGAGTTACAAAAGTATTGCAATAACAGTGTAGGGAATTTCTGTGTGTTCTTAATCCATATTATCCAACTGTTAGTTATTGGTCACATTTTCCTTATCACTAATTCTCTCAAAAGAATTATTTTCTGAAATGATTAAGCTAAATTGTCAACATGATGCCTGTTTGTCTCTAGACCGTTCTGTGAGTAATTCTTAAAACCAGAGATTCTCTGACATAACTATGGTACATTTATAAAAACCAGGAAATGAACCATGATGCATCTACTCCACATACATTTTTTCCTACTCATGTTTTTCATCTAGTCCAGGATCCAATCCCAAATCACACATTGCTTTTAGTGATTATATATTTTTAACTTCATTTCATCAGGAATTGTTTTACAATCTTACTTTATGTCTTTCATGAGCTTGACACTTTTGAAGAGTTAAAAAAAAAAAAAAATGCTCAGTCAAAGTGATTTCAACTCATGACAACCTCATGTATTTCAAAATAAAACAGACTCTATGGGGTTTTCAGTGACTGCGATCCTCCAGAAATAGATCACCAGAGCTTTCTTTGAAGGTGCCACTGGATAGGATCAAACTGTCAGTCTTCCAGCTTGTAACCAAGGGTACAGACCAGTACCTTTGTAAAATGTCCTATTATTTGGGTTAGCCTGATATTTTCTAGATTAGACTCAGATTATGTACTTTGGGCAGGTTTACCACAAAAGTGATATTATGTGCTTCTCCAGTACATTATCAAGAGCCTTGGTACTGTAGTGTAGTGGGTTACGAATTGGGCTGTTAACCAGAAGGTCAGCATTTCAAATCTTCCAGCTGCTCCTCAGAAGATGAGGCTTTCTGCTCCCATAAAGATTTACAGCCTCCTAAACC
>NW_006408593.1:14452097-14454322 GCF_000296735.1 Chrysochloris asiatica | reverse complement strand
GTTGTTTTGGCAGCCCATGGTATTTCCAGTATTCTCCTCTAATACCACCAATCAAATGCATCAATTCTTCTATAATCTTCTTTATTCACTGTCCAACTTATGCATGTATCGGAGGTTATAGAAAATATCATGGCTTGAGTCAGATGCACCTTAACCTTCAAGCTGATATCCTTGCTCTTGAACACTTCAAAAAGGTCTTGCACAGCAGATTTGCCTAATGTAATACATCGTTTGATTTCTTGACTGCTGCTTCCATGAAGGTTGATAGTTGATCCAAGAATGAAGTCCTTGACAACTTCAATCTGTTCTCCATTGATAAGAATGTTGTTTATTGGTCCCGTGGTGAGGATTTTTGTTTACTTTACATTGAGTTGTAATCCATACTGAAGGCTGTCCTCTTTGATCTTCATCAGTAAATATTTTAAGTCCTCTTCATTTTCAGCAAGCAAGGTTGTATCATCTGCATATGTCAGGTTGTTAATGAGTCTTCCTCCAATCCTGATGCCATGTTTTTCTTCATAGAACCCAGCTTCTTGTATTATTTGCTCAGCATACAGGTTTAATAAGTATGGCGAAAGAATGCAACCCTGACGCACACCTTTCCTAATTTTAAACCAGAATCTTCAATCACAGCAACTCACAAGCCACCACAGTATGACAAACTGACAAATGAGTGGTGGACTAGTATCTTTTGCTGGGAGATAAATGGTGTCAATTTTTCTCATGTGTCAGTTGTCCCCTTACAACTTTGATTAATTGTTTAAAATGTCTTCCAGGTTCCTCCCCTGTAAACCACATTTTTCCCTCATGGGGCGATATCATGGAGTCCCTGGGTGACGAAAAACAGTTCATAATTGTTCAGACAGTTAACTAAGCAGTTTGACAGGATACAGCCTAGAAAAATTCTACAGAGCACAGTTTTACTCTGCAATACCTGTAACTGCCATATGTCAGAATCAATAGGACAGCAACTAGTTTGGTTGAGTTGGGTTGGGAAGATATTTTGACTATGTAAATATTATATTTCTCATTAAAGCAAAAATGTTCAGTGACAGTATTACATTCCGACAAGAGTGCACTCACAGGGAAGAATTATCACAACTTATCTGGGAATAAATTTAACCATACCCATTAGTCTGTAAACCCTTTAACACAGTAAATCCCTATAGGAAGTGAGGCTGAAAGAAATGCAAAAATATAATTTAAATTGTATATTCATGAATATTGACTATAGTGTACTTTACAGCAATAAAAATTTAGATCGAAAAACAGAAAAAATAACTAGTTAAATTACAGAACATCCATGAGAGAATATATTTTATAAGCAATATAAATGAAGATTTTTAAGATATACATGAACTAAAATAACCCTAAAACTAACCATTGCTGTGCATGTATTTCTTTCAACCCATTCTACACTGTCGCTTTGGACTCAAAATCATTATAAACCTAAGGAACCAATACTCAGTTGCTACTTCTCATCCAGCTTCATTGTCTTAACCCACAGCTTCCTCATGGCCTTCTTCACTTCAGCATTTCTCAGGGAGTAGATGACAGGGTGAGGAAAGGAGTGATCACTGTGTAGAACACGGTCACCATCTTGTGCACATAGTAGTAGAAGGCCTCAGATACATAAAGATGCATGGCACAAAGAACAAGGTTACCACAGTAATATGGGACATACAGGTGGAGAGGGTCCTTCAATGTCCCTCAGAGCTTCAAGTCCTCAAGTGGAGCAAAATATCAACAGAAGATGCTAAAATAACCACAAAGCTAATCACAGGCAGGGTCCTTCCCCGCTCAACTGGCAACGATCAGCAGACCAGTGAGGAAGGTATCCGAGCAGGCAAGTTGGAGCAGAAGAAGCAGGTCATAGAAAAAGTGACCTTGGAGCCAAAGAAGGACAAGTGAAAGATGAGGGGGATTTGGGCAAAGGAATGGACAAAGCCCCACTACCCTTGCTATTGCCACCAGTACATCATATACTTGCCAGTTCATGATGGTGGTGTAGTTGAGGGATTTGCAGATGGCCACACATATGGGTCATAGACCATCACAGTAAGCAGAAGTAACTGGCTTACAAGCTTCCAAGAGGGAACCTAGAGCTAGGAGGCATGGAGGAAGGCAGAATCTCCAGTGAGTACTATCCAATCTGTCTAGGCGGAGCTGATGAAATGAAATGCAGAAGGGTCATTTGTGATACAATAGTGAATGATTGTTATCAG
>NW_006408593.1:14427986-14430460 GCF_000296735.1 Chrysochloris asiatica | reverse complement strand
TACTTCAGACATATTGTCAGGAGGGACCAGTTGCTGGAGAAGGATATCATGCTTGGTAAGGTGGAGGGTCAGAGAAAAAGAGGAAGACCCACAACGAGATGGATTGGCCAGGTGGCAGCATCGGTGGACTCAAGTGTGGCAACAGTAGTGAGGTTGGCCCAGGATCAGGCAGCGTTTTGTTCTGCTGTGCATAGTGTCGCTATGAGTCGGTACCAACTTGATGGCACCTAACAACAATAACATGTGTACAATATTTAAACATGAAAAAATGAAGAAGAGAAAGCTATACTCTGAAGAAATTACAGTTTCATGAGAAACACATCCAAAATAGCTGCAATTACAGTGGTAAAGGCAATGATAAAATATGTAAAATGTCCATGATCATATGAAAAAGGAATTTCATCCTACAAAAACATTTGTAAAAATGTACTTCCTTGCATTTGGCTTAAATTTTCTAATTACCCAGTCCCATGGTATTGCTGGATATCACGGAGTCCATTAATAATCCTAAAATTTAACAAGACCATCTGACCTCTATCCTTCATGTATATCATCAGGATGCAGGTAGGCTTTCGTTACAAAGGGAAATCATAGCAGTAATAAATTTAAACCCTTATATTTATTCAGCCAAAACAAAATTCAATCATTACACCAATATCACATGTTTGTTTAGCACTTTCAAACATTCTATCTGACTGATTTATGTATGCACACATGCATGTAAGTATATATGTGCCGGAAAGTGAATGATTATGGCTCTTCTACCCAAATTTCACCATTTTGTGATATATTGTAAATCTTAGCCTCTATCTCTATAATTATGAACCCATTTTGAAGTGAGTTGCTAAGGAATGAAGATTAAGGTGTGGCTAAGAAATAAACATTACAGCAGATCTAAATATTAAGAATGCCCCCCACCTTAGTAGAGGATGTCAATAAAGTCACCACCCTTAGTTTCTGTTGGGAGCATAGTCTGACTCCAATTTTTAAGACTGCTTTGGAAAAGCTTGATCTCTTGCCCTGAATCTTGCATCTGGCTCATTACATCTGACCTCCACTTCTTGGGACTTTCGACCCATTGCCTGACCTGATTCACCAATTCCTGGGGTCTCATGCATCAACAGCCTGTCATCTGTCCTGTTGATTTGGATTCCTCAGATCCTGAGAATACGTAGGTGAGAAGATTCCTCTAGACTGGTCTCTGAACTATGGATTTGGACATTACAGAACCCTGGGACTTGAGGGAAGAGAGAGTAATGTTGAAATCAAGGATTATGGAAGGGCCTAATCTGTTAGAAAAGTCGAACAGATGGGATGTCTTTAACCTCCAACTCATGGGACCAACCGTGTGTTGTTTTTCTTTTCTTTTTTTTTAATGAAAGAATTTTTTTTTCGTTTTTTCTTTAAGAAGAAAAATTCCAGGTACATACTTTCGATGAGTAATTCCTTTGGGATGCAGAGGAATAGGTCTATGGGGGAGAAAAGTGCATGATTATTGTGAGATAAAGATAAGACTCCACAGAGAATTTCCCATTTACATGAAAATACTGTTAACGTGGTCAATTTCACATGTAACTGAATTGTTAATGGGTTGGTCAATATCCACTGCCATTAAGTTGATTTAGATTCATAGCAACCCTATATGACAGAGTAGAACTGCTGCATAGGGTGATGTTGTTGTTGTAAAAGTGCCGTCTGTTATTCATGAAGTATATATTTGTTGTTGTTAAGTGCCATCCAGTCAGTTCTGACTGATAGCGGCCCTGTGTAGGGTTTTTGAGGAGCAGCTGGTGAGCTTGAGTAGCCAACCTTGTGGTTTAAACCAACTTTGCAATCCTCGGCATTAACCCACCGTACCACACCAGGACTTCAGTTTATATTGAGTCATATAGTAAATTTTTATTAATTTGGTATTTAATAGCCTAATCTATAAAAGACACTCTACAAATAATCTTACAGAAACTCTATGATCTCAAAACAAAACAAAAACAAAAACAAAAAACTCCATGATCCCTATCCATATTACAAATATTATAAATGAAGCTCCAAGAGGTTGTGAATTAGCCAAGTTTCCTTGTAAGGCCTGGACCTGGGACTAGAGCCAGATTACTGTACTCCAGTTCATATAGTATTTCAAGTATATCACACTGAAAAATTAATTATCATTTTCAGCACTAATAACTATTATATTAATTACTAAACTTTCATTCTCAATGTTTTCTTGCCTTATTTTTCTCTTTGAAATTCTCAAGTGAACTTCTACTCTGGAATCCTTTGTTTCTTCCATTTCTCCCTCAGGAATTCCTTTCTCATTGATATTTCTCTCTTTCTAACAAGTCTCTGATATTTTCCTTACTTGAACTATGTAAGTTTCTAAATTCTCTCAGGGCCTGTGGCTTTAACTAATCTCACAGCTTCATGAATTTTTACAAACATGTTGGGGAAATGTTGGTACCTGCTTAAACCAAGCAGAA
>NW_006408593.1:14425107-14427361 GCF_000296735.1 Chrysochloris asiatica | reverse complement strand
TATTTGCATGGTCCCACCGCAAGGTCAGTAGTTCAAAACTACCAGCTGTTCAGCGGGAGAAAGATGAGGCTTTCTGCTCCAGTAAAGATTTACAGCCTCGGAAACCCCGTACAGGGTCGCTATGGGTCAGAATCGACTCAACGACACTTAACAACAACCCAATTACTTGGTCAGAATTAAGAAGACTTTAGATTAAAAAGCCCTTATCAAGTAAATCCAAGGTACCACAGCACCCAAGAGTGAAATGGCTACCTGAAAGTTGTTCAGGATAGTATTGTTGTATTCGTTGTTGTTTAGTAGATTCCGAGTCCTAGCTTCCCTATGTACGATATAAATATATGTCAGAGTATAGTGTATTATTAAACAATGGTTCATATATAATATATAGGGCCCATCAGTTTGTCTGTATCTATGCTACAGTTTGCTAGTCATTAGCAAGCATTTTTTGTCAGCAGTGAGAATCAACTTTGTGGTTGTTGTTGTTGTTGTTGTTGTTGTTGTTAAGTGCCGTCGAGTCAATTCTGATCCATAGCGACCCTGCATAGGGTTTCTGAGAAGCAGCTGGTGTGTTTGAACCCCCGACCTTGTGGTTCACATCAACCTTGTGGTCTGATGCTTATCCTAAATCGCTACACCAGGACTTTAAATCGACCTTACTTTTCAATAAACAAGGCATACGGGTGTCTCCACATCTTTTCATAAACACAAGTTGATTCCTATTATTTTTCACACTACCTATTATGCCTGCCTCAAAACTTTTCCAAATCCTACCCACTCTAAGTCTATTGAGATTGTGGCCCTGTACCATAAGCACTGGACTGCTAACCACAAGATACGTGGTTCAAGCCCATCATGGCAGGAAGAGGCTTTCTGCTTCCACAAAGATTTACCAAGTTTGGAAACCCTATACAAGTTTACTATGAATAGAAATCTACCTGATGGTACTTAACAACAACAACAACTAATTCCATTATCTAGGAAGCTTTTCCTGGTTTCTTAAACATTAGTTCATTTATCTCTGTTCTCAAGTCTAGAAATTGATTTATGTGATCTTTCTGTTAAATGCAACAAGGCACACAGTGTTCAGTTCATAGTAAGCCATCAATGAGTATAAGCTATTGCCATTGTTGTTGCTGTTAAGTGTCGTCAAGTCAATTACAACCCATAGCGACCCTGTATAGGTTTCCAAGGAGTGGCTGGTGAGTTTGAACCACCAGCTTTGTGGTTCAAATGACTTTGCAGTCCAGCACATTAGCCCACAGTGCCACATTACTATTATTACACTTATAAAATGCAGATTTGTTCAACTCTTGAATAGGGGTGAAATCTATTAACGGTTTTCCATTGCCTTCAAGTCCAAGGTGATGACATACATTGTTGTTGTTATTTAGTGCTGTAACGTTGGTTCTGACTCATAGTGACCCTTTGTAGGGTTTCCAAGGAGTGGTTGGTGTGTTCGAACCACTGTTTGTGGTTCGTCATCCAGTGCTTATCCTATAGTGATACACTATTAATCAATTATGGCGTATATGGCCCTCTAAACTCTGGATTTTGTTCATCTTTTCAGATTCACTAGCCATCACTCTTCCTAGAGCTTAAACTACAATCATTCTGAACTCCATATCATTCTCCAAAACTTGTTCTTTGTATATGCTGTTGCCTTCACTTAGTGTGAACTTTCCTGGTGATACAGTGGTCAAAGCATTGGGCTACTAACCAAAAGGTCAATGGTTCAAATGCAAAAACCAAGGTAGGTCACTTACCCCTCTGAGACTCCAACCGTGCCTCCTCTTACAATGATCCAGTGAACACACTTGATAGAATTGTTTTTAAATTCTCCAAACAGATACTTTGCTTGCTTTTTAAAATATGCAACATGTGGTATGGTAATCTTCTCAACTTAAAGACTTAGAAATGACATGTGTGTGTTCTGAAAAGAGCTTCTTGTGCCCCAGGACAAATCCCTTCTCTCATTAGCCTAGTACACCCTTCAGAATGACCAGCAAGAGCTCTTTGCTGAGTCTAAGAAGATCTTTCACATTCAATTCCTTATTTTAAGGCTGAATATTACCTGACAAAATAGATAATAGAGCATTTCCCAAATTGACCCAGTGAAAATATGAGGCTCCAAATCACTGTGTGATCTTGGATGAGACTTTTTCCCTCTCTGAGCATCAGTTTCTACATCCTGTAAAAGAAGAGGACTGGACATAATGCCTCCTAAAGACCTCCTCAGTGCTCACATTCTGGGATT
>NW_006408593.1:14412015-14424492 GCF_000296735.1 Chrysochloris asiatica | reverse complement strand
GGGGATAAAATTCTTATGATTCAATAGTGAGTAATTGTTATCATGACTAATTGCAACTGTCACAACTGTAAAGGTAGAAGTTTTGTAACAAAAATATTAACTACTCAGTTAATCTTACAGTCCTGTAACACAGAACCCTAGAACTATCCAGGAAGAAGAGCATGAGCAGAATTTGGGACCCTATCCAGAGAAACAGCGACACCAGAGATGAAGAAAGAGATGAGGGTATGGAGAGAGAAAGCAGTTGAGGACTCTAGTCTCCTGGAAAGAGAAAGGCTGTGTGCTGGCAACCAGGTGCCGGTGGCCAGGAGGCAGGCTTGCAGAATGTATCCTCTGGTTGTTTAAATGATTATATATTCCCAAGTGTTTTTATGTTCCACCCCCTTTCAAAAAACAAACAAACGGAGGGAATAGAAGCAAATATTGTTGAATGGTGATGCACGGAGAAGATTGTAATCATTGTAATGAAACAATTAATGTAAAACTGATGTTCTCCCTTATTAACTATCACTCAATTCACAATAAACTTTAAACTTTAAAACCAACAACAACAACAAAAAAACCTACACAGGGCTGCTGATGAGTCGGAACCAACTTGACAGCACTTAACAACAAAATCCCTTTCAGTACTCACATTCTGGGACTCCACTGAATAGTGGTCCCAGCTGAGTAGTGGGGAAAAGACCCTCATCATGTGACTTTGAGCTCTGGCAATAGGTCTCTCGGGGTCTCTATCATGCTATGATTTTTGTCTTTGGCAGATTTATCTTTTTAGAGCTCTATGTTAGAGTATACAACTCTATCTTGTTAGGATACATACCATCATTTCACCACCTAGGGTTTTACATCCTTGGTGGTGGTGGCTGTGTGCCATGGAGTCGATTCCAACTCATAGCGACCCTGTACAGGGTTTCTGAGGCTGTAAATCTTTACGGGAGCAGAATACCTCATCTTTCTCCCACGGAACCGCTGGTAGTTTCGAACTGCTGACCTTACGGTTCGCAGCTCAATTCGTAACCACTATGCTACCAGAGCTCCTTAACCATCTTTATTCCATGATCCCACTTTGAAGGTTTTATTTGGGAAGGTACTAGAGAAAGGAAGAAGTTGGTTTTTTGTTTTGTTTTGACCTACTGTCACTCTCTTGGGCAAGAGGAGAAGGAGGAAAGAGAAAGTAGAGAGAAATCTGAATAAATACCAGGAAATTTGAGTTAATAATAAAACCCACTGCAATTGAGTCGGTTGTGACTCTTAGTGAGTCTGTAAATCTTTATGAGAGCAAACAGTCTCATCTTTCTCCAGTGGAGAGGCTGGTGAGTTTGAACGGCCAACTTTGTGGTTAGAAGCCTACCTAACCCACAGTACTATCAGGCAGGGAACCTTAGTTAATAATAGCTTTCATTTTTTTCAAGCTTCTTTAAGTGCTGTTCTGTATTTCCCCCCCTTTGATCAGTATTCTTCTATACATTCTCATGATATATATACATGTGTGTAAAAACCCGTTCCTTGCCTTCAAGGATTCCAAGGATAATTTAATTCCTTTTCACAGCTCTCAGACATTCACATTCTATGGCCCCCATTTTTATCTTCTAGAGAGAAATTAAAGCAGGGTCTACTCCAGCAAAGAATATTAAAGAAAATGATTCTTGAACTCCCATGAATCAAGAGAGCTTAGTCACTGGCTGAGTCCAGAGCTGAGTTTCAGTCAGTCTGACACCAAAATCCAATCTCTTAGCTATTTCACTATGCCCAGGGACCTGACACACTGAGAAATTACTTCCATCCATACTCCCTGTGGCAGACACTCCTTCCTTCATGGTGTTGTTTAAGCAGCAATGTGCACAGCCTGGGGAAAATTGTGACCAGTTATCATAGTTTCCTAGACTGCCATAACAAAATACTACAAAGTTGTTATTGTTTTCAAGTGCCATTGAGTCAGTTCCGACCCATAGCAACCCTGCATAGGATTTCCAGGGAGCGACTGGTGAGCTTGAACCATCAACCTTATAGTTCAAACGACTTTGAAGTCTGGCACATTAAAGTAGAGGGCCTTAAATACAGATATTTGTTTCCATAGTACTGAAGCCTAGAAGTCTAAGTTCAGGGTTATCGTCTGTCCCTGTTGACTTAAGGCAAGACCCTACCTTGACTCCTTCAGTTTCTGGTTGTTGTTGTTAAGTGCCCTCGAGTTGGTTCCAATTCATAGTGACTCTATATAGGCCCAGACTATTCCTGTCATTTCGTGTCTTCCCCCTGCATGTGACTCCATTTCTGTGTCTGTCTTTCTCTTTAATAAAGTGTCATTCAAAAGGGATTAGTATTAGGATCCACCCTACCCCAGTGTGAGTGTTTAACTGATAACAACTGGAAAGATAATCCCTATTTCCCTAAGCAAGGTCACATTCATTGGTGCAGAGGTTCGTATTGCAACGTGTCTTTTTGGAAGACACAATTGAATCCTTTACCCTTCAAGAGCAAAGATATCAGTTTGAGGCCTGAGATGTGCCTGAATCAAGCCATAGTATTTTCAATAGCCTCATATGCATGTGAAAGTTGGTCAATGAATAAGGAAGACCGTAGAAGAATTGATACATTTGAGTTGTGGTGTTGGAGGAAAATACTGTAGGTACCATGGACTTCCAGAAGAACAAACAAATCTGTATTGGAAGAAATACAGCCAGAATGATCCTTAGAAGCCAAAATGGCCAGATTCATCTCTCGTATTATCAGGAGGGACCAGTCCCTGAAGAAGGACATCATGCTTGGTAAAGTGGATGGTCAGTGAATAAGAGGGAGACCCCCAGCGAGATGGACTGGCCCAGTGGCAACAGCGATGGGCTTAAGCATAACAATAATTGTGAAATTGGCGCAGGACCTGATGGTGTTTCATTCTGCTGTGTGAAGGGTTGATATGGGTCAGAACAGACTTGATGGCACCTAATAACAACAACGTTCCACTTTCCAATACTCGTTTTTCCAGCCCTCTTTGTATCTAAAGAGAGTTCTGTTGTTGAGTGCTATCAAGTCAGTTCCAACTCATAGCAACCTTGTATATGGTTTCCAAGGAGTGGCTGGTAGGTTTGAACCACCCAAACTTATGGTTAGCAATCCAATGCTTATCCTACAATGTGACAAGAATAAAAGGATTGCGCTAGAGAGTTTCTGGGAAATAGTTCCCAACAAAAAATAAAATAAAAGATTCCTTCTCTCCCCTCATGTAAACATGTGCTGGAGCCATCTTGCAGTCATGAGAGGATCTTCAGTATCCTTGCTTTTTGACTAAGTATAAATTACATTGTGGCATAAGTCAGGGATCAATAACCTTTTTCTGTTGTTCAGATAGTAAACAGTTTAGATTTTGTGTCCTTACCGTCTCTGTGACAACTCCTTAAGCCACTGTAGCAGAAAGCAGCCACGGATAACAAGAAAAATAATGGGGATGGTCCCAGTCCAAGTAACTTTATTTATGGACACTGTAATTTGAATTTCACATAACTTTCACATGTCACAAAATGTTATTCTTTTTTATTTTTTTTTCCCAACCATTTAGAAATATAAAAGCCATTCTTAGTCTATAGGCCATACAAAAACAAGTGACAGGCTAAATTTCGATTAAATCATTTTTCATCAGGTTGTGCCATACATGCATTTATAAGTCAATGTTGTTCTAATGGCATGGTATTCCTTACCTCCGTGCATGGAATTTAGGCTTTATAGAATAGTTGAGATTACTATAGCAATATCTAATAAAAGTTTTATTATACTTTGCTTTCCAGAGACAATTGCAACTAGCAATGCCCTTGACCCATGAGACGAAGTTTCTATTGTGGAATTCCAGACATTGATTTCAGGTTTAATGGGATAGGAACACCAGATGAAGTAGAAGCATTTCCTCAAGATCCCAAAAGTAAAGAGAGACAAAGGAAAACATGACACTGTGTCTCCAAGTACCACAGTAGTTCCACATGCTAACACAAAGACATGAAGTAAATGTATCTAAGATTTCAGTTAACAGACAACGGAGTGGGGATCTAGTCTAAGTGATCTCTCCCTAAAACCTATTAACTTTGCACTGTAGACTCCTGAAGAGAAGGAAACTAGCCCAATATTTCACATTCTCCAAAATTGTGACAACTAGGAGAAGTCTACCATTGGTACCAGGAAGTAAAAGTAGCTCACCAAATATACAACAGAAAATATAAATGGATTAACTTTTTCTCCATTATTTTGTGGCTGATTAAAATTAGATCACTTATTTGATCAACCTGTTCATGGGATGTTTTTTTATTTTGCTTTGTTTTCATTTTCACTCCACTCCTGAGTTCACTTTCTTGCCCCACAACCTTCTCATAGCATTTTTCACCTCTGCATTTCTGAGTGTGTAGATGATGGGGTTCAGCATGGGGGTGATGACCGTGTAGAACACAGCGACAAGTTTATCTGCAGTGAAGGTGGAAGAGGGCCTCATGTAGAGGAAGATAGCAGGCCCAAAGAACAAGATGACCACCGTGATGTGAGAGGCACAGGTAGAGAGGGCTTTGCGCCTCCCCTCAGCAGAATGGTTCCTCAAGTTGACCAAGATGACAATATAAGAAGATACTAAGATGAGGAAGGATATAACAGAGATTAAGCCACTGATAGCCAAAATAATAACACCATCCACAAAGGTGTCTGTGCAGGCAATCTTGAATAGGGGATGGAGGTCACAGAAGTAGTGGTCAATTACATTGGGGCCACAGAAGGGCAATTGGACAGTGACAAGGATCTGAATTACAGAGTGAATTATGCCCCCCAGCCAGGAAATAGCCACTAGAAGGTGACACACAGGTCGGCTCATGATGGTTGTGTAGTGCAGGGGTTTGCAGATGGCCACGTAGCGGTCATAAGCCATCACTGTGAGCAAGAGAATCTCTGTCAAACCAAAGAAGTGGAAGAAGAATATCTGAGTCAGACAACCCTCCAGGGAGATAGTTTTAATCTTGGTGAGTAAGTCAGTGATGAATTTAGGGACAACAGTAGAGGAGTAACTGATCTCCACCAGGGACAGGTAGTTAAGGAAGAAGTACATGGGGGAATTCAGACTCTTACTCACATTAACTGTCAACACTATGAGGCCATTGCCCACCAATGTGGCCAGGTACACAGGCAGAAACACTACAAAGCATGCTCTCTGCACCTCTGTATCCTGAAAAAGGCCAGTGATAATTAATTCAGTCACGTTATTTGTACTGGTTGTGGATCCCATTCAGGTCTTTTGGATGCCAGGGAGTGAGAGGGCTGCAATAAAACAAACAAAATTTGTAATACCAATTCAACTCACCTATAACATTTTAACAACAAAAAAATAAGAAGCAATTGTCTATCTCAATTCAAGGCAATTTCATGTGTGTCAGAGTAAATGTGCCCCACTGGGTTTTCAATGGCTGGATTTTCAAAAGCAGATCAATAAACCTTTCTTTAAGAAATCTCTAGGACTTGAACTGGCAACCTTTCTATTCACAGATGAATGTGTTAATCCTTTGTACCATCAAAGGACTCCATTCTTTTCTTAGAAGAGAATATTCTTTCGTTTTTTCCCCTAATTATTAGATGGTTTAAAATACACATCTATCATTCCTTTAGCCAATATATAGCATTCAGCATTGAATACTGAAAACCTAACAACAGTGTACAGATTAAAACTTTTAAATTGATTGTCATCCAAGATCACACAGAGTAGTAAATTCTGAGACTTAGAGCCAGTTTTTCTGACCTAGATGATGAATTAATGACACCATTTAACTTCAACTTCATATTTTATTTGTTCCTCCCTTTTGCCTCTCATACCCAGTCAATCACCACATTACATTAATTTTACCTTTCAGCCATTTCTCCTGTGGGCCCTTTTCTATCCATTCCTACCTGCCGCCACAGCCTCCCACGCAGTTGACTATTGTCTGAATTAACAAAGCCAAAACCTCTCATCCATCTACAGTTGCTCCCACCCCATCTTCATCCATGCTACAATCAGAAAATGTGTTTCCTAAACCCTTCTCTCCTCAGATCACTTCACTGCTTGAGAATAACAGATGCAGTTTTTCATGTTTTCCTTGTCTTTTCCACACCACCTAAGACAGAGCTTGATAGATAGTAGACTTTTAATATCCAGTAGCTTATAACTCTAAAGGAGCCCATGAGATTTACTGTTTTGGAAACCCTAAGGAACACTTGTATATTTTCATATAGGGTGGCTATGAGTTAGAATCAACTCATTAACCATGGGTTGTTACTCTATGGATAGGAGCAAAAGGCACTACCTTTGATTGTTTACTATGTTATATGTACTATGCTAGCTACTGTACATATGCATCTTTTCTAATTCCATTGCCATTTATGGCTCAGAAAATAAGCAATTTATCAGAGATCACACAGTGTATATGTTACTGTGACCAATATAGTTTAATTTCCACTTTACCCATTTGTCAGATGAGCAATTTGTCAGATTGTATGCAATTTTTCATCCTGATGCTATCAAATGTATATAGATTATAATTGCATAGAATGAGCATTTGTAGTTTGAAACTGTATAGACCAATTACTATGCTTATCAATGTCTAGAACTTCATAAAAATATAATGAACTTTGTTTTTTAATCTGAATGAATGCATTCGAATTATGGTGTTGGCAAAGAATTTTGAAAGTACCATAGGCTGAGAGAAGAACAAACCAATTATTCTTGGGAAAATGTAGCCAGAATGCTCTTTGGAAACAAGGGTGGTAAGAATTTGTCTCACATACGTTGAACATATTAGGACCAGCCCCTGGGAAAGGACATCATGCTTGGCAAGGTAGAAGATCAATGAAAAAAGGAAGACCCCCAACCAGATGGCTTGACACAGTGGCAAATGCACTGGGTTCAAACATAGCAACAATTGTAAGGATGGTGCAGGACTGGGCCATGTTTTGTCCTGTTGTGCTAGGGTCACTATGAGAGGGATCTGACTTGAAGGCATGGTAAAACAACTAACACCTCAATAGTTACCCTCTTACTCAATAAACTTCCATTCACCTCTGTTCTACTCAGAATCTTCTCTCAACCCATAAGACTGTTAATTTCCACTGCTGAGCCTCCCTTCATGAGAAACAACCTTTCCTTGTCCCTTCCCTTTCAACCTTACCCACCCACCTTTCAAACCTAATCCCAGTCTTGCTTGTTCAGTAAAGCAGGTTTTTTAAATTCTAGTCTACATGCGTCTCTCTTTTCTCTGAACACTAGAAAAAGACTGGTGATTTTTCTTAAATTCAGATCTGATCATGTTATTTCTCTTCTTAAAATCTAGCAAAATTGGCCCCATTTCACACAGCATAAATGCTCATAATCTTAGCATAATCCTTCTTGAACCAAATACTGCCTATCTTTTCAGCCTTACTTATTGCCAAATGAACACCATACAATTATGTCATAACCAAGGTGTCTTCTCAACCTCTTCTGTGTTTATATTCCTTCTTTCTAGAATGCCAAAGAACCTTGTTACTATTGAAATATTATCCTCCCTCCTTGTGCTCTTGCAAGGAGCCTTGATGGTATAGGGGGCTAAGTACTGGCCTGCTAAGGCTGGTGATTGAGACCCAGCAGCCTGAACCCACCAGCTGCTCCATTGGAGAGAGATGTGGCGGTCACCTTCCATAAAGACTTTCGCCTCAGAAACTCTAACGGGCAGTTCTTCTCTGTCCTATAGGGTCTCTATGAGTCAGAGTCGACTGGACAGCAGTGGGGTTGGGTTGGATTTGTGTTCCTACAAGACTTTGTCATACTTTTTTACAGCAAAATGTTTTTGAAATTATAATAGATGTATCGGTATCTTCTACTAACAATATGTTATCTTAGTTTCCTAAATTACCTGCTTAATATTCTCCTTAAATTTTAATTAATTGCATTTTGTGTAACAATAATATCTATGTGCCAGGGACTTTATAAGTACCCTGTTGTTGTTGTGAAGTGTTGTTGAGTCGATTCCAACCCATAGTGACCCCATGTAGGGTTTCTGAGGAGCTTGAGGCTGGTGAGCTTGAACTGCTGACCTTGCAGTTCAAACGCCTTTGCAGTCTGGTGCTTTAACCCACAGTGCCACACTAGAACTCCTTATAAGTACCCTAAATGCAGCAATTCATTTAATTTTCTCAGCAAGCCTGTGACATGGATTTTATTCTTATCACCCCTGTTTTATGTATGAGGAAAGAGAAACACAGAGAAGCTAATTAACTTGTGCGATAGTAAAGGTTTTATGCAAACTTCACTGGACCAGGAATTCTCAGTGGTTCAGTAGTTGAGATGCAGCTATCCCCCATGATGTGATTTGATGTAATGAACCAATAAGAGTATTAATGATGGGTACACTACCCTTAATTTATCACCACCATGATCCAAGGAAGATTTCCAAGGGTGTGACATGCATTACCTTTTATCTTACAATAGATCAAAGGAGAGAGACTTAAGCAAAGAAAGAGGGACCTATTGCCACCAAATTAAAGAGCCAGGAGTGGAGTGCATCATTTGGACCTGGTATGCCTGCACTGTGAATCTCCGAGATCCAGGGGAAGATTGATGCCAAGGTCTCCAAAGAATCCTGGTCTACAGCTACTGAAAGGATACAAGGACCTTTCCCAGGGCTGCCAAAGAAAAGGCCTTTCCTAAGAGCCAACACTCTGAATTTGCACTTCTAGCCTCCTAAACTGGGAGACAGTAAATTTCTGGTTGTGAAAGCCATTGACTGGTGGTATTTCTACTCTAGCGGCACTAGATAACTAACAGCTTGCCTATGGTTACACAGTGGTGGGGTGAGAATTTGAATTAACGCAACCTAAATACAGAGCCTCTTTAACCACTGCCTTCTATTATTTCCAGGAACATAGCATGTAAAGGAGAATTATAAATGAGTAGGCCTTTCATTAAAAGTCCAACTTATATTTATTTACTTACACCAGTACATATTTCATCATGTTTGAATTCAGGTTTTATCCATTAGAGTGATTAAGGAAATGCATACTTGGATCAATAAGAGAGATTGTAGGATCCAGTGTTTCTAGGTTTTGTCCTTAGAGGAGGAATACCTGACAGCCTGCCTCTCTGTTTTTCTCTCACCTCTGTGTCATCTGCATTTATTCCTTTCTCTGCTTATTCTCTCCCATCCCATTCCCACTATCTCTCCCACTTAACTGGCAGCAAATTTCTGTCTTCCTACAAGACTGACTCACCTAGAAGCACAGAAAGAAATGGTGACCAGTATGTAAAAGTCACAGGAAGACTCTACATCAAATTACCTGCTGGACTCTGCATAATGAAAAATATTAATAATGACTAGAAAATATATGAAAGTTTGGTGGATTGCAATGATTGATCTCAGAGTGAAGTAATGCACTTCCCACCCAATCATTCACTCCCACTTGCTAATTCCCAAGAATGGGACTACACAGAATTCCAATATTTTAAAAGACTTTCAGAACCTAACCACCTCGTTTTACAAATGGACACTTGTGACTCAAGAGAGGAATTGATTTACCCAAGGTCCTGTAGCTCTTTAGAAACGCTGCACCTTTCTTCTAGTCACACTGCATCTTCCTACTGGTCACCTACCTTTAAGTCAGCAAATCCAATGTAGTTTGATTCTGCCTTAGAACAAGGAATTGGACCAGATGGATTTCAAAGGCAGTCAAGTCTCTGCAATTCAGCGTGAAGCTAGATAATCTTCTGAAATAAATCATTACTCAAGATGTTCTAGGTTGGAAAAACTAATAAAGTCTTCTCTAGGGCTCCTGGTCTCTGAGTAGGCAAAATCCCTTGGTTAATATTACCCACCCAGTAGAATTTTCATTGGAGACCTTTATTGAGCAAAGTCCAGATCGTCTCACCAAAGCTCCTCTGAAACTGATGATGAAAATAATTCAGAGAGTTTTTACTCTAATCTCCTCTGCATATAACTAAGATGACTGAGACTCAGAGACTTAATTGGCTTCCTAAAGCCACACACTCAGTTACCAACTCAGAAAGCAGAGCTCTTCATTAGACTGCCTTCTGATGCTACTCGGTTAGTGGTTGCTACTGTGAGCCAAGGATCTGTCCTGCTCCCCATAGACAATCACCAATAGCTTCCTGGGAACTTCTAGGAATAAAAATAGATAATGTCTTCAGTGCATATAAAAGGAAAACTTGGATGATCTGTATCTAGGTTTGGACTACCAACTGCAAGGTCAAACCCACCAGCCATTCTGGGAGAAAGATGAGGCATTCTGTTCCTGTAAAGATTTGCAGTTTCAGAAACCCTACATAGGGTCACTATAACTTGGAGTTGACTCAACAATAGTGGCTTTGGTGAGAATAATTCAGAGAGCTTTAACTCTAGTTCCTTCTGTGTATAATATCAACTAGGTTGATATTTAGATTTATAATATCCAACAAATAAACAAAAGCCCCAGCAAGGACCCAAAAATGTTAAGATCCTATTCTTAATGCAGAAAACTTACCCACCCACGGTAAGTCCAACAGTTGGATTAAATGCTGAGATCTCAACCCATTTAAAATAAATTAAGCCAAGCATTGTAATCAAGAGACCAACTTCCCCATGGAATTTCTTTCTCTAGGGTGAAACTTTGCCAAATAAACTATGACCTGGGGAAAGACTCAAATTTTACTTCAATTATCTCAGTGAGATTCCTGGAAAGGTTTTGCATCCAATAATGAAGTGATAAGAGAAGAAAGTTGAAGGTAAAACATTAAGAGTTCTGCCAAAGTTGACGACTGAAAACAGAAAGAGAATGAATAATGGAAAAGAGGATTGGACAGCCAGCCAAGACACCTGGATACTACCTCTGGTTCAGTCATTGATTAACTCGAAAATTAACCACATCACCTGTCCATTTCTGCTCTGTCCTGTCACCACTTTCATAAAATTGACAAAGTTGAGCTAGACTATCTCCATTGGATCTTTCAGTTCTAATATTCTATGTATGCATACAAGTAGTCCCCAACGTGCTAGGTATTCAAGTTACGATGAACCTCACTTAAGACCCTTTGAGTTTTATTTTGTTTGTTTTTGTGTCTTATCACTAGTAGATAAAATGTAAAAGTGATACATTTTATCATTAGTAGAAGGACCCCTCGTGACACTTGTGAGATAAATCCTGGACTGCTAACTGCAAGGTCAGCAGTTCAAACCCAATAGTCATTACAAAGGAAAAAGATGAGGTGTTCTACTCGTGTAGAAATTTACAGCCTCTGAAACCCTATATAGAGTCACTATGGTAGCAAATGGTTATACATCAGTAGAAAGATAACAACTTATCATTACCAGAAAAATGTTTAACTGTGTTTTATTGACTATGCAAAGGCATTAGACTGTGTGCATCATAACAACTTATAGATAACATTACAAGGAATGAAAATTCCAAAACATTTCACTGTGTTCATACAGATCCTGTACATAGACCAAGAGGCAGTTATTGGAACAGACAGAAAATATATATATTGGAGTTATACCCTTTCACCATATTTATTCAGTCTGTATATTGAATAAACACAAGGAAACCTCAGAGATAGTACAGGTTTAGTTCTAGACCACTGCAATAAAGCAAATATTGAAATAAAGCAAGTTGCACAATTTTTTTTTGGTTTCCCAACACATATAAAAGTTACATTTACAGTAAACTATTAAAGGATTCCTAGTCTTGCAGTGGGCTAAGCACTGGGCTGCTAACCTAAAAGATAGCAGTTCAAACCCACCAGCTGCTTCACAAGAGAAAAGTGGCAGTCTGGCAGTCTGTTTCTGTAAAGATTTATAGCCTCAGAAACCCTGGGGAACACTTCTACTCTGTCCCATGGAGTTACTATGAAACAGAATCGACTTAATGGCAGTGAGTTTGGGTTTGGTTTGTTAGTCTATTAAGTGTGCAATAGCATTATGAGGAAGTTTGAAATATTATGCAAATAACCAATATGTAACACAGAGACACAAAGTGAGCACATTCTGTTGGAAAAATGTTGCCAACAAACTTGCTTGACACAGGGTTGCCAAAAACCTTTCGTTTGTAAGCACATATTATCTGCGCAGTGAAATAAAACAAGGTATGCTTATAATCCGAGAAGCTGGTGCACAACTTTCCTAGCTTTAAACCATTTGGTGTTCACTTGTTTTCTTCGAACAGCCTTTCAGTCTATGTACAATTCTTCATGAGCACAATTAAGTTTTCTGGAATATTTATTCTTCTCAGTGTTGTCCATAGTTGCTCATAATCCACACAATTGAAAGCCTTTGCATAGTCAATAAAGCACAGGTAAACATCTTTCTGGTATTCTCTGCTTTCAGCTAAGATCCATTTGACTCTAGCGATGATATCCCTCGTTCCAAATTTTCTTCTGAACTCAGCTTGAACCTCTGGAAGTTCTCTGTCAATGGATGCAGCCATTTTTGCTTCATCTGTAGCAATATTTTGCTTGCATGCAAT
>NW_006408593.1:14397528-14405159 GCF_000296735.1 Chrysochloris asiatica | reverse complement strand
AGTTATGGTAACAATTTTTTTGGAATTCCAAAGTGGTAATCTTGATAGATTTTCGCAAAGGACACAAGATGATCATAGAGATTTATTAGAAAGAAGTTCTAAGAAAACTGAAAACTGCATTAGTTAGAAAAAGTCCAGGAAAGTAATGCCAAGGAATAGTTTTCTATCACAACAATGTACTTGCTTTATGCAAGAGTAGCAAGGTTTGTTCTATTAGAATTTTATTGGGAAATTTAACCCATCCATCCTATAGCCCTGATCTTGCCCCTTCAACTTCTTTTTCTTTCCCAAAACTCAAAGAACATTTTAAGGAAACATTATTTGAGTCCCACAAGAATGCCAAAACAACCATTTTGATCTGGTATAAATCAAAAAGCATTATTTGAGGAAGGGTTAGAGAGATGGACACACTGCCTTCAGAAGTATATAAGCCTGTTGTTAAGTGCCATTGAGTCAGTTCCAACTCAGAGTGACCCTGTATAGGGTTTCCAAGGAGTGACTGGTGAGCTTGAACCACTGACTTTGCAGTTCAAACCAACCTTGCAGTCCAGCGAATTAACTCACAGTGCCACACCAACTAGACAGAGGGAATGTTAAAAAATCAATGGCTTCATATTTTAACATTTTTATTTAATGAAGGTTTTCTGATTTTGTGGCAATACTATTTGAATTGCCTTCTAATGTTCATTGCTGTTTTATTGACACTGGTGAATAAATGGAAATGAATGATGGATGAATAGATAAACAAATTGTGATACATAATATAATGGAATACTGTGCCACATAAAGAACAATGAGGAACCATGAAACTGACCCACTTTTCCAAGCATGCTGTCCTTCTTCAGGAACTGGTCCCTCCTGACAATATGTCAAAGTATAAGTGAGGAAGTTCTGCCATCCTCATTTCTTGGAGAAATCCGGCCATATTTCCTTCGAGACAAGTTTGTTTGTTCTTCTGGAAGCTATTGGTACTTTCAATATTCCTCTCCAACACGGTAATTCAAGGGCATCGATTCTTCCATTGTTTTCCTTATTCATTGTTTAACTTTCACATGCATGAGGTGATTAAAAATATCATGTCTTGTGTCAGGGGCTCCTTAGTCCTCAAACTGATAACTTTGCTCTTTAATATTTTCAAAAGGTCTTGTGCAGCAAATTTGTCTAATGGAATCATTTCATTTCATTTCTTGACTTCCACGAGCGCTGATTGTGGATCCAAGCAAAATGAAGTCTTTGACAATTTCAATCTTTTCTCCATCTATCATGATGTTATTTATTGGTCCAGTTGTGAGGATTTTTGCTTTATTTATTTTAAAAAGCAATCAATACTTAAGGTGTTTTTGACAACATGAATTTTTTTTATTTGTTTTGTTTTTTTCTTAAATGAAAGGAGACCATTTCTAGTCAGACTGGGGGTCAACTGGAATCACTTAGTTTCTCATATCACTTTAGTTGTGGGCTCTGTAATGACTCCACTTTCTTTGTTTTTCATTTTGCTCTGTTTGTTTTAACTTTTTATTGTGAATTGGGTAAAGATTTAGGGAGCAGATCATTCATTTTATACTCAACAATTCATACATATTTTGTTTCTTCTTATTGATTGCAATGCCCTTAATGCAACATCATTTAGCCCACCTCCTCCCTTTGCTTCCTAGTTCTATCCCCTCTTCTCTCCAAACCCTTCTGAACTTTGTCCTTAGGTGAATGCTGCCCTCTTGGTCCAAGATGGTTGATTATTACAAGATGTGTACATTTCACTAGTGTCACTGTTCCACTCATGGACCTGTCCATCACCTGGCTGAAAACTGAGCCATGAGGGTAAATTTAGTTCCAAACCTGAAGGGTGACCAAGGGCCATAGTGTCAAAGCTCCACTACTCTCTAACCCACCAGTATGCCTGGTGTTTCTTATGATTTTGAGTTTTGTCTCACATTTTTTCTCCCAGTCTATCAAGGACTTTGTAATGGGATCCCTTTCAGAGCAATTGGTAAAGAGATCTAACTGGCACATTTCCACTTTGCAGTTGGAATCCTGAGTCTGAGAGAAGCTTACCAATTTATCCAAGATTATTCAATGGTTGAATTTACAGCTATTCTATACTGTTGTTATTGTTAAATGCCATCAAGTTGGTTCCAATTCATAGTGACCCTGTATAGGGTTTCCGAGGAACAACTGATGAGCTTGAACTACTGTTCTTGCAGTTCAAACCAACCTCATAGTCCAGCACATTAACTCAGAGTGCCACACCTCCCAAAAATACGTTGCAACAAAAATGAGGCCAAAGAAATGAAAATATTGAAGTTCTAAAGTGAAGATGCATTTAATTATAAATAATATACTCCTCGACAATGATAGAGTTTATTTCTGGGAGCATGAACATAAGCTTATTCAGCATTAATTTGATCATTCTTTGTAGTTTCCAAATTTCCTAAAATATATATAATATGTTTATTAAAAAGTCATCTTTACTTATAAAAGACAGTTTATGAAGGTTAAAAATGCCCTGCAGAAGAGAGCAAACAAAAGAATAAGTAACTCATCAACTCAAACTGTAGACTTACAGATAGACTGAACAAACTGAAGACGGATGACACATTAAAATCTTTTCATTATCAGGATATAATACTGACAGTTTCTCCCACCCATACTTGTTTCTGGTGAATGAAGACTGGTAAAATTATCCACCGTAATAATCTCATGAATTCCCCCAGCAGCAGCATTCCCTAACTTTAATTACACTATCAATTACAGTTTTGGTGAAAGTTGTAGATGCCACTTAGGGTGGCTTTTGTGCCCATAGGAAAAGGGATCTTTTGGAGCAAGTTAATAACACTGACATACTAGTGAAAAAATGCTACCTTGACTGAGAGTGGTCTACAAAAAATGCTTAGTTTTGAATGAAAGCATAACATAATGGAAAGACTACAGTTGGAAAAAGTGGTTTCAAACACCACATAGTAGCTTTGTAATAATGAATTAGATATACAAAAACTGAGGACAAAAATAAACAATAACCAACAACAACCCCAAAAAAAAACACAGAAAGGCATTAAATGTTTATTGAATTTCATGGGAAATAGAAGAAAAAAAGAAAAAATCATATCATAAATGAAGGTTAGAGTGTACAAAAATGAATATTAAAATTTAAATGTAATAATGAGCAATGGAGAAACACAGAAAATCAACTAAGAGAAAATGTTTGTTTTGTTTATTTTAAGTAAGAAGAATTTCAGAGAAAGTGACTGAAATGAAAAATAGGCCAAGAATGTCCAACATACAGATTATCAGTAGCCCTGAAGAACAAAAGGCAAAGCAATCAAGTGAAAGCAATATGTGAAATGATCATGAAGAAAATAGTTCCTTTGATTGCCATTTTCATGACATATCTTTTTATTTTATTTTGTTGTGAATATGCAGAGCAAAACATACACCAATTCAACAGTTTCCACATGTAGGATTTAGTGGCATTGATTACGTTCCTGGAGTTGTGCAACCCTTCTCATACTCCTTTTCGAAGTAGTTTCTCTCACATTTAGATCAACTCGCTGCATCTCAAGATTTCTATCTGGTCTTTCAAGTCGCTATTGTCAATTTAACTTAATGTAGATAGTTCTTGAAAGAGCATAATACTCAAGGCAGACTTTGTTTTTGTTTTTTTTTAACTTAATTAAGGTAAACAATTGTCCCGTTTGAAGAATACATCAGGGAATACTTTTCATCTAGGTATAAAGATTCTCTCAGGGCAATAGTTTCAGGGGTTCATTCAGCCTCCATGAGTCAAGAAACTGTGGAGCCCATAACAATTTGAAGTTCTGTTCTACATTTTTGCCTTTTGATCAGGATTATCCACTATTTATTGCATCCAAATCAATGGCACTTAGCAACAACAAAGTCGGTGAAAACTTTGATCAAAATGTTCAGTAATGGTAGCTGAGTACCATCCAATTCTTCTGGTCTCATGAAGAGACAAGGAATGGAGGCATTTGGACATACATTCTTTATCTCTATGTGTTGTTCCAGACAAGTCAAGGCCAATTGTCATGCTTTGGATGACACCCAAACCCCTCCAGCAACAACACAATGAGCTCGGAGACTAAGCAGAAGCACTAAACGCATTATTAGGACAATATAGCATAACTTTCTGCCTGATTGGACATTTACATGTCTTTTCTTATTTAAAGTGAGTTTCATATGTTGTTCTAGCTGCTGTTAGGTGCCGTTGAGCCAATTCCAACTCATAGTGGTCATATGCACAACAGAACAAAACACTGTCCAGTCCAAAATCACCCTCACAATTGTTATTAAGCTTGAGTCCTTTCTTCTGTCACTCTGCCAATCCATCTCATTAGGGGTCTTCCTCTTTTTCGCTGGCCCTCCACTTTACCTGGCATGATGTCCTTCAGGGTTGATTCCTCCTGACAATATGTCTGAGTATTAGAGATGAAGTCTCATCATTCTGGCTTCCAAGGAGCATTCTGGTTGTATTTCTCCCAACACAGATTTGTTTGTTCTTCTAGCAGTCCATGGTACTTTTAATATTCTTCTCCAACACCATAATTTAAATACATCAATTCTTCTACAATCTTCCTTATTCGCTGTCCAACTTTCACATGCATATGAGGCAATTGAAAACACCATGGCTTGGGTTAGATGCACTTTAGTCTTGAAACTGAAATCTCTGCTCTTGAACACTTTAAAGATGTCTTATGAAGCAGATTTGCCTAATGCAATACATCATTTGATTTCTTGATTACTGTTTCCATGAGTGTTGATGGTGGATCCAAGCACAATGAAGTCTTCAACAATTTCAATATTTTCTCCATTTATGATGTTATTTATTGCTCCAGTGCCGAAGGCTGAGGTCTTTGATCTTCATCAGTAATTATTTTAAATCCTCTTCATTTTCAGCAAGCAAAGTTGTAATATCTGAATATCACAGGTTGTTAATGAGTCTTCCTCCAATCCTGATGTTCCATTCTTCTTCATATAATCAAGCTTCTCAGATTATTTGCTCCACATACAGACTGAATAAGTAAGGTGAAAGAATACAACCCTGGCACACACCTTTCCTGATTTTAAACCATTCAGTGTCCCCTTGCTCTGCCTGTTGATCAATGTACAGGTTCCACATGAGCACAATTATGTGTTCCAGAATACTAATTCTCTGCAATGTGGTCCATAGCTTGTCATGATACACACAGTCAAAAACCTTTGCATGGTCAATAAAGCACAGGTAAACATCGTTCTGGTATTCTCTGCTTTCAACCAAAATTCATCTGACATCAGTAATGATATCCCTCATTCTACGTCCTTATCTGAATCAGGCTTGAACCACTGGCAGTTCCCTGTCAATGTACTGCTGCAGGCCTTTTAAAATTATCTTTAACAAATCTTTACTTGCATGTGATATTAATGATATTGTACAATGATTTCTGCATTCCATTGGGTCACCTCTCTTTGGAGTGAGCACAAATGTTGATCTTTTCCAATCAGTTGGCCAGACATTTGTCTCCCAAATTTCTTGGCAGAGTTGAGTGAGTGCATCCAGTGCTGCCTCACTTAGTTGAAAGAATTCAATTTGTCTTCCATCAACTCCCAGGGCCCTGTTCCTTGCCAATGTCTTCAGTGCACCTTAGACTTCTTCCTTCAGTGCCATTAGCTCTTAATCATAGGCTACCTCTTGAAACAGTTGAACATCGACCATTTCTTTTTCATACACTGACTCTGTGTATTCCTTCTATCTTCTTTTGATGCCTTCTGCATCAATCAATATTTTACCCAAAGAGTCCTTCAGTATTTCAAGTCAAGGCTTGAATTTTTTACTTAATTCTTTTAGTTTGAGAAATGCTGAGTATAGAGTGTTCTTCCTTATTGGTTTTCTGACTCTAGATCTTTGCACATTTCATTATACTATTTGACTTTGTCTTTTTGAACTGTCATTTGAAATTTTCTGTTCAGGTCTTTTGCCTCCTCATTTCTTCTATTTGTATATCTCTACCCTGGAGAGCTGGTGTGGTGCTCTGGGCTAATGCATCAGACTGCAAAGTCATTTGAACTTCATGGTCGGCAGTTCAAGCTCACTAGCCGCTCCTTGGAAACCCTATACAGGGTCACTATGGGTCAGAATCAACTCAATGGCACTTAACAACAACAACCACCCTGGAGAGCAAGTTTCAGAGTTTCTTCTGACATCCATTTTGGTCTTTTCTTTCTTTTTTGTCTTCTTAATGACCTTTTGCTTTCTTCCTGTAAGATGTTCTTGATGTCATTCCCACAACTCTTTTGGTCTTTGATCATTAGTGTCTAATGCATCAAATATGTTCTTGAGTTGTACTTACTATTTTATCTAACTTAAAATTTTTTATATGAATTGTGCTATATCAATTAAGCTTGATATTTGCCAAGACAATGGTCCTGAGTTTCCAGGCCCAGCAACTAATTCTGTCAAAGTATTTGGTTATTGTTAAGAAGTTTTAATATCTTTTTCCCATGTATGTTCTACTATATTCATGGGTATATTTGCCCATATGAAAACACATGCAGAAATATCCCTTGTCAAATCTATATATATTCCTGGGTATAATCCCATTAACCTTTCCCCACCTGTTCATTTTGTATATCTATGTAACCATTCATGTTGTTGTTGTTAAGTGCCATTGAGTTGGTTCAGACTCATAGTGACCCTGGGTAGAGTTTCCAAGGAGTGGCTGGCAAATTTGTACCACAAATCTTGTGGTTAATGTTGTTGTTGTTAAGTGCCACTGAGTCGGTTCTGACCCATAGCGACCCTGTACAGGGTTTCTGAGGCTATAAATCTTTACGGGAGCAGAATTCCAGTGCTTATCCTAAAGCACCACATAAGGGCTCCATAACCATTCACAGATTATTAATACTTTTATTTAAAGGACTGTGTATTTAATAGTATTTATCTTTGGTGTGTTTAACTCACGTTCTCCTCCCAGTGTCTTCCTTTGCCTTGATCTTTTTGTGCTCACCCTACTGCATATTGCCTTTTCTTTCACCCTAGTTAATATTTGACTCCCCTCTAGTTAGCGATTTCCCCTCCCATTGCCCTCCATCCCTGGCAACTATCAAAGAATGTTCCTTTATTTGTGCAAACCTGTTCTTAACTTTTTATCATTGTGGTCTTGTACAATATTTGTCTTTTTGTGATTGACTAATTTTACTCAGCATAATGTCCTCATTAACAACCTTTGATATACAGGTGATACAACCTTGCTTGTTGAGAGTGAAGAGGACTTAAAATACTTACTGATGAAGATCAAAGACCACAGCCTTCAGTATGCATTGCATCTCATTGTAAAGAAAACAAAAATCCTCACCATTGGACCAATAAGCAACATGCTTATCAACAGAGAAAAGATAGACGTTGTCAAGGACTTCATTCTTTTGGGATCAACTATCAACACTCATGGAAGCAGCAGTCAAGAAATCAAACAACTTATTGCATTAGGCAAATCTGCTGCACAAGACCTTTTAAAGTGTTGAAGAGCAAAGATGTTAGCTTAAGGACTAAGCCATGGTATTTTCAATAATCTCATATGCATGTGAAAGCTGGACAGTGAATAAGGAAGACCGTAGAAGAACTGATGCTTTTGAGTTATGGTGTT
>NW_006408593.1:14396399-14397183 GCF_000296735.1 Chrysochloris asiatica | reverse complement strand
AGGACCAGGCAGTGTTTCATTCTATTGTGCACAGAGTTGCTATGAGTCGGTACCGACTTGATGGCACCTAATAACAATAACAGTGTCTTCCAGGGTTATCCATGTTAGGAAATATTTCACAGATTCATCATTATACTTTAACTTTGAGTAGCATTATACTGTGTGTATGTATCATAGTGTGTATATCCATACATTTGTTGATGGGTTGTTTCCACCTTTTAACTACTATAAATAGTGCTGTGATGAACACAGTCCTGCTTTTATCTATCCATATCATGACTTTGATTTCTGTAGGAGATATACCTAGTAGAGGGAATGCTGGATCATATGCTATTTCTCTTTCCAACTGTTTTGGGGGAGTTGAGAGAATGATTGTTTGTTATAATGAATACAAGGTTACACTAAATTGGAATAATTGACAAAATATGGTTGAGCTTAATTAAACTTTCAGAGGAAATAAGAGGGCCAAACAAAGCAAATAAGTAACGAATCCAAGATTGGTTTGGAATAAGCATAAGTATATTATAATATTCAGCATGAATAAAATATTCAGCTAATCTAGCATAATTCTCCCATCCCTTATCCTTTGGAAGCATTTACCAAATCAAATGGTTTCTTTCTCTGTGTTGAAGCACAAGCCAACCCAATAGTACCTCCTTGGACATGATGCAAAATAAAAAGTTCCTCTCTGCTGGCAGAACTGGAAAATGATATGCAAAAGACTGAAATAAGACCTTCACCTCACACCTTATACAAAAACCAACTCAACATGGATTAAGGACCT
>NW_006408593.1:14393046-14395099 GCF_000296735.1 Chrysochloris asiatica | reverse complement strand
AAAAAAAAGTTCCTCTCATCTGAGGGTAGGGTGTGCACACTGGTTGTCACCTATGTGGTGTCAATGCTCATGGTAGTAACTAACCAGATCAGAGCTGCTATTGGCTATAACCAGTTACAGAGGCCTGTAGCCAAGGCAATGCTGCTACACTAAATTGTCAACGCAGCAGAATGCCATTTGGAGTCCCAGACCTTGTAAATATTTCTAAAAGCTCACTAAAGAGGATGCAGACTGGATATTTAGTTCAGAAATCTAGACGTTAGGGAGCACTATTGATTGTAAAGTGTACCTTCAATGGCTCTGTGTTGGGGTGTGGAGATGAACAGAGGAAATGTTAGAATTCCATAATATATGACAGGTGAGGAGGGAAAGAAGAGGGTGTTCTATCCAAAAGGACAACAAATATATTATTGTTGTTAGTATATTAACTCTATATATTCCTTCCATCTTCTTCTGATGCTTCCTGGGACATTCATTATTTGACCCATAGAATCCTTAAATATTTCAAGTTGAGACTTGAATTTATTCTTCAATTCTTTCAACTTGTTCTTGAGTATGTTCTTCTCTTTTCATTTGCTAACTCCAGGTCTTTGCACATTTCATTATAATACTTGACTTTGTCTTCTCTAGCTGCCCTTTGAAATTTTCTGCTCAGCTCTTTTACTTCATTGTTTCTGACAGTCACTTTTTCTACTCCCGTAAAGATTTACACCCTCGGAAACCCTGTACAGGGTCGCTATGGGTCGGAACCGACTCGATGGCACTTAACAACAACAACAATGGTACAGAACATGTTTCAGTCTCTTCTGATATCCTTTTTTATTTTTTAATTTGGATAATATTTTTTTTAAGTTTTTATTGTGAATTGAGTGATAGTTTACATGGGAGAACATCAATTTTATACTCATTGTTTCATTGCAATGATTACATTCTCCTTCCTGCATCATCATTCAATAGTATTTGCTTCAATTACCTCTGGGGTTTTGTTTGTTTGTTTGTAGGGGGAAGGATGTACACCAAAACATGCAGGAATTTATAATCACTTAACCAAAGGGCACATTCTGCAAGCCTGCCTCCTGGCTCCAAGCATACAACCTTTCTTTTTCCATGAGTCTAGAGTCCTCAGCGACTTTCCCTCTGCATGTCCTCATCTCTGCCTCCATCTCTGGTATCGCTGTTTCTCCGTATTGGATTCTACATTCTGCTCATGCTCTTCTCCCTTTGACATTCATTTTTGTCTTTTCTTTATTTCCTGTCGCTTTAATGACCATTTGTTTTCTTCATGTGTTATAGTCTTGGTGTCATCCCACAACTCCTAAATGCATCACATATGTTCTTGAGATGATCTCTAAACTGATGTGGGCTATGTTCAAGGTCATATTTTGGCTCTTATGGACCTGTTTTAATTTTGTTCAGTTGCAGCCTGAACTTGCATATGAGCAACTGATGGTCTGTTCCACAGTCTGTCTCTGGCCTTGTTTTGGCTGATGATATGGAGTTTTTCCACTGTCTCTTTATGGAAATGTAGTCAATTTGATGCTTGTGTAGTCTGTCTGGTGAGGCCCACGTGTATGTTGTTGTTGTTAAGTGTCAAGTCAGTTCTGACTCAGAGCAACCTTGTATATAGGGTTTCTAGGGAGCAGTTGGTGGGTTTGGACTGCTGACCTTGTGGTTCACAGTCCAGTGCTGATCCTACAGCACCCCACCAGGCACTGTTTAGGCACTGTTTATGTTGTTGGAAAAAGGTATTTGTAATTTGTAATGAGTAAGTCATTGGTCTTCCAACAGTCTATCATGCAATCTCCAACATAGTTTCTATCATTCAGGCTATATTTTCCAACTACGAATTTGTCGTTTCCAACTTTCACATTCCAGTCACCAGTAATTATCAATGCATCTTGATTTCATATTTGATCAATTTCAGACTGAAAAAAATGAGTAGAATTCTTCAATTTCATTATCACTGGCTTCAGTAGTTGGTGTGCAAATTTGAATAATAGAGGTATTAACTGGTCTTCATTATAGGCATATGGATTATATGCTATCACCAACA
>NW_006408593.1:14390639-14392411 GCF_000296735.1 Chrysochloris asiatica | reverse complement strand
AGGAAGAGCAGCTCTTCCTCTAAGTATCTAGCGCTGCTATAACAGAAATATGACAAGTGAATGACTTTAATAAATAGATTTCATTCTTTCACAGCCTAGGAAACCAGAAGTCCATAGTCTGAGTGATGACTCTAGGACAAGCTGTTCTCTCGCTGGTGGCTCGGGACATCTCCTTTCAGGGTCTATAGGTCCAGGTGTCTTGGAAACAATCTTCCCCTGGATTGAGGAGCTTCACAGTGCTGGGGTCCTAGGGCCAAAGGACAGACTCCACTCCTGACTCCTCTTTCTTGGTGGTAGTAGGACTCTGAACTCTACTTGCTTGTTTCATCTTTAATATCTCAAAAGACATTAACTCAAGATACAACCTAATCCTGTAGATTAACATTAACATCATTAACATCATTAACATCATTAACATCATTGTTTTTGCTGCTGCTGTTTTTAAGTGCCATTGAATTGGTTAAGACTCATTGCGATCCTGTGGATTGCCTGGAGGGTTTAAACTGCTGACCTTGCTTATCCTACAGCAGTGTCACACCTGGACCCGTATTAACATCATAGAAGTGAGGATTTGCTATAAGTAGGATAATTACATCTGATCAAGGCTGATCATATTGGATTACATCATGGGGTGATTGCATTATATTGGATACCATAATGGGGGATTGTTGTTGTTGTTAAGTGCCATCCAGTCAGTTCTGATTCATAGCAACCCTATATAAGGTTTCTAAGACTTTTCAATCTTTGAGGGAGTAGAAAGCCTCTGCTTTCTCCCACAGAGTGGCTGGTGGGCTTGAACCACTGAACTTGTGTTTCACAGTTTAGTACTTATCATATGAAGTCACTGCACTCCCTCATGGGGGAATTACTACTTCTTAAATGCCAAACTACAAGAATCCAGGTACAGCCAAGTAGACAAAACCTTAATTATCTATCACAGTGTTGGTGGGTGGAAATGCATTCTGAAGTGAAGAGACTAGAGATGATCACTTAGAGTCTCAGTTTAATTATAAAAAAAAAAAAAAAAAAAAACTTCCATAGAGTCAATCCCAACTCATAGCAATCCTATATAGAGTTCCCTAAACTGTAAATCTTCATAAGTCAGACAGCCTCATCTTTCTCCTGCAGAGCAGCTGTTAGGTTTGAACCACTGACCATACAGTTAGCAGCCCAATGCATATCCCAAAGTCCCATGAGGGCTGCTTTTAGTTCAATTATTGTTAGGTGCCATTGAGTCAGTTCCATCTCATAGAGACCCTGTAGAGGATTTCCAAGTCTGTATATCTTTACAGGAGCAGAAAGCCTCATCTTTATTCCTCCGAGCATCTACTGGGTTTGAACTGCCAACCCCATGGTTAGTAGTCGAGCAGCACTCTTTTCCTTTTAACAGAGGGATTTCATTTAAAGTCTGAAACAACTGTAATTTAGACAACTGATGTTCAAATGGGGACCTAACTCTGTTGTTGTTGTTGTTGTTGTTGTTATTGTTAGATGCAGTCGAGTCAGTTTCAACTCATAGCGACCCTATGCCCCGTCCTGTGTCATCATTACAATTCTTGTTCTATTTGAACCCACTGTTACTGACAATGTGTCAATCCATCTCGTTGAGGGGATTTCCTCTTTTTCACTGACCCTCCATTTTACCAACCATGATGTCCCTTCTACCTCCTGATAACATGTCCAAAGTATGAGATTTTAAGTCTCACCATCCTGGCTTCTAAGGAGCATTCTGGCTGTACTTCTCCCAACAAATGATTTTTTGTTCTTCTGGC
>NW_006408593.1:14388277-14389634 GCF_000296735.1 Chrysochloris asiatica | reverse complement strand
TTCAGCAAAATTTAACTTGTATGTGATATTAATGGTTCCGTGATCTCATTGCATTGGGTCACCTTTCTTTGGCATGGGCATAAATATGGATCTCTTCCAATCAGATGGTCAGGTAACTGTCTTCAGAATTTCTTGGCATAGATGAGTGAGCACCTCCAGGGCTTCATTAGTTTGTTGAAATGTTTCCATTTGTATTTTGTCAGTTCTTGGAGCTTTGTTTTTCACCAATGCCTTCAGTACTGTTAGGAATTCTTCCTTTATTACTATTGGTTCTTGATCGTATGCTACCTCTTGAAATGGTTGAGCATTGACCATTTCTTTTGGTACTCTGTGTATTCCTTGCATCTTCTTTTGATGCCTTATGCATCATTCAGTATTTTTTCCATAAAATCCTTTAATATTACAAGTCAAGGCTTGAATTTTTTATTCATTTCTTTTCAGCTTGAGAAATGCTGAACATGTTCTTTCCTTTTGGTTTTCTAACTTCAGATCTTGGCACATTTCATTATAATACTTTACTTTGTTTACCTCTTCATTGATTCCATTTGCTTTAGCTTCTCTAAGCTTAAGAGCAAGGTTCAGAGTCTCTTCTGACATTAATTTTGGTCTTTTCTTTCTGTTCTGTATTTTTAATGACTTTTTGCTTTCTTCATGTATTATGTTCTTGATGTCATCCAACAACTCTGATCTTCAGTCTTTAGTGTCTAATGCATTAAGTCTGTTCATCAGATGATCTCTAAATTCAGGTAGTATGTGTTCAAGGTCAGATTTTGCTCTCAGGGACTTGTTTCAATTTTCTTCAGCTTCAGCTTTAACTTGCATATGAGCAATTGATGGTCTGCTCTACAGTGTGCCCCTGTCCTTGTTTTGGCTGATGATATGGAGCTTTTCCACTATCTCTTTCCACAGATGTAGTCAATTTGACTCCTGTATATTCCATCTGTGAGGACCACATTTATAGTTGCCTTTATGTTGTTTTAAAAAAAAAGGATTTGCAATAAATAAGTCACTGGTCTTCCAAAATTCTACCATGCAGTCTCCAGCATCATTTCTATCAACAAAGTTATATTTTCCAACTACTGATCCTTCCTCTTTGTTTCCAACCTTCGCATTCCAACCACCAGTAATTACCAGTGATTGCATTTCTGATCAATTTCAGACTGAAGAAATTGGTAGAATTCTTCAAATTTATCATCACTTGCTTTATTGGTTGATGTGTAATTTGAATAATAGTAGCATTAACTGGTCTTCATTATAGGCAACAATTCTGAGGTGTTTTGTTTTGTTGTGCATAGGGTCACTATGAGTCAGCACCTTACAACAACAACATGCTTTTCTAATTACAAAAGTAATTATT
>NW_006408593.1:14373834-14386989 GCF_000296735.1 Chrysochloris asiatica | reverse complement strand
AATAGAGATAAATACTGTTAACTGATGGTACCTGGAGGGAATTATAATCATTGTACTGAAACAAGCTGTGTGATTTGTTAAATGTAAAACTGATGATCTGACCTGTAAACTTTCACTCTATCCACAATAAAAACCTTACAAACAAAAAAAATTACTGAGCAAAAAAAAGAGAAAAATAGGAAGACTGTTGAGGGGATTTGTGCAGCCTCAGTTGTATCAGTTTCCAAAAGTATTGCTGGGAATCAGTCAGTGAAAGGGAAAAAACAACCCCACACTGCACACCAGACGGCCCATCTAGAGACTTTTATTCAGGGTGAGGAAGAGTAAGGTGACCTCTGCCCGAGAGAGAAGACAGAAGGCAGAAGGCAGAAAGAGAGAGAGTCAACAGGAAGGGAATGGTCTTATATAGGTTCAAATCAGGAGATCACATGTCATTGCTGGGGTGATTTAGCTCTGGCCTATCAAAAGTCACGTTGCCTATTAAACCACGCCCCTTGCAGTTTAGATTGGCGGGGAAACAGAAACCTAAGATTACAAAATGGAGTTGAAGGGAAGAGAGAGGGAAGAACCCAGAAGGTATAGCCTAAAATGGTGGGCCTGATTGTGACTGACTGATTGTTGTAACAATTGTAACAGTCAGTCACTGTCCCTTAACCCTTATCATAGAAAAAAATAGTATAATGGAGCATAGTCTTGGATTTGGAATTTAAAGATCTAGCTTGGGGGACTGGTGAAAGGAGATGGGTATAAGACTCTTGTGGTTCAGTAGTGAATAATTGCTATCAGGACTGACTGTAAATGTTGCAGATGTAAAGATAGGCATTTTGTAACAAAAGTAAGGGAGTGGTTGATCTTGCAGTCCAGGAGTGGAGAACCCTGGGATTATCAAGGGAGAAAAGCAGAGTGTGGGACCCTATCCAGAGAAGCAGCAATGCCAGAGATAGAGGCAGAGACGATAACGTGGAGAGACAGAACTGTTGGGGACTCTAGACTCAAGGAGGGAGAGGGGCTGTGTGCTGGCAGCCGATTAGGGAGGGGGGCAGGTGTGCAGGGTATACCGTTTGGTTGTTTGAATGGTTATATATAATCCTGCGTGCTTTGGTGTACATCCAAAAAAAAAGAGAGCGAGAGGGATTGGAAGCAAATGCTGTTGAATGATGACACATGGAGGGGATTGAAATCATTGCAATGAAACAAAATACGGTAGGATGAACATAAAGCTGATGTTCTCCAATGTAAACTATCACTCAGTTCACAATTAAAATTTATATATATATATATAAATCTAGCTTGGGGGCCCACTCAATGACTGATAGTGTGACTTTAGACAAACAGATGATCCCTTGTGGGTATCTTAGGTAAATGTTTGTAAAGAAACAAATCTGACACTGAAACACAGTGTGTTTTATAATGCAGAGTACTAGCAGAGTACTATTGTGTCTTTCTGAGCAACAATCTATGCATGGTAGAGTAAGTATAGCAATCAGGTAGGGTCTAATAAAGACGTGCCAAAAATAAATATTGAAGTTGATATCATTACCCTTTGCCTCATCTGTTTCCTCTTTTTAAAATGGGAATAAAACTACTTTTCCTGGTATCTCCCAGGATAATAGGAAGATCAAGAGATAAAAGTGGATTTGAAAGCATTTTGTCCGTGATAAGGAGCTGTATTCATACAAGGGATTATTGTTGTTACCATCAACTTGCAACTCCAGACTTCCAACCAACTCATTCAAAGAATCCAGATGGAAGTTTTGGAGTTTCTATTACATCATGCTTTTTAACTATTCATTTGTTGTTGCTGACAAGTGCCATCGAGTCAATTCCAACTCATAGTGAACCTGTATAATGTTTGCAAGGTTTTAATGCTTCACAGGAGTAGAAAGTGTCACCTTTCTCCATAGGTGGGCTTGAACTGTGGACTTTGTGGTTCGCAGTCCAGAGCTTATCGTATGGAGGCACCGTGCTCTCCTTTTCATTGTGGTGGAGGTGATGGTGGTTATGTGTCATGGAGTTGGTTCCAACTCATAGCGACCTTGCGCTATGAGGTTGTAAATCTTTATGGTAGCTGGAAGTTTCATCTTTCTCCTGCAGAACGACTGGTAGTTTCAAACTACTGACCTCGAGGTTAGTAGGCCAACTCATAACCACTACACTACCAGAACTCCTACTACTTACATTAATATTACAGTAGAAGCTAAACTGGGATTAGAATCATAGAAAACACACACACACCCTAGGGATATCTGAGTCAAGAAAAGGGATTTTACTGAGTATGATGGCCTACCACAATAACTCTTTTCAAGATAGAGGCATTCATTCCAGATGCCAAGTGGTCAATGGGATAATTCATTGGTGCAGTGTTGCCCACTATCACGCCCCCTTCCTCCAGCAGGGGACATCCAGTGGTTGGTCAACATGGTAGGAGAATACCTGGACTCTTCCTTGCCTCATTTGGGGACAACTCTAAAGGGCTTTCCCAGCTCCAGAGTTCCCAACACGTTTGTTGTATATGTCTCATAATTTAACGTCACCCTTGGCCTCATTCTGCTTCCTTTACTCCTTCACAGATGTTGATCTTGAGAGCACTTCCCACTGAATTGTTTCACACAAATCTTCATCTCAGAGATGTGTCTTAAGGAATTCAAATTTTGACCTATTTCCCATACATACATTCCAAGTTCATTCCTCCTCTCCCACTTCCTGGATGCTAAGGCCTTAGTAGGGTGTCCATGAATGACAGTGTAGAGAAGAGCTATCCAACAACATGATACTGCCCATAACTGTTGCCTAAGCAAGAGATAGATATCAGTTGATTAGCCAGTTTTGTGACCACACTGTCCTTATGACCAAACCTTACTTAACAGTTGGTTTCATTTTTCTTTAGGGCAATTTGATCTTCCTCTTTAAAATATAATATGTGCATCCCTATAACCCAGGAATTGTTCTTCTGGCTACCTTTCCTATAGAAATATTGCAAATGGGCATACAAAAGAATATTGTTGCTATAGTAAAAGCACTATTTATAATATTAAAATTCACATAAACACAATACAACATTGCCTATTTTGAAGGGCTAGTAGTAAAGACTGAAAATAAAAGTAAAAGAAAACTAAACAGTCTTACACAGATCAATGATAAACAAGGAATAGAATGAGCTCAATCCTAAAATCACAAACATACAAACTCAGTATGGAATATGAACATAATTAAATACCATGCAACAGTTAAAAGAATGGAATAGAGCTACATATACTGACATTGGAAGAGCTCTAAAATATTGCTAATGAAAAAAATAAAAGCTGCAAAACAAGATGCTTAATACAATAACATAGATGTAAAAATAAATAAACACATGTTGCTTGAATCAATGTATTCAGAGAAGCTGTTTCCATGGATTCCCCCACCATTCAGATATTGGTCCCTCTGAATACAGCAGGAAAAGTTCTCTAGAGCTGCATTGTCATCAAGGGGGTGGAAATGGGCCAATTAAGGCTCCATCCTATGTTTGATAATCAGCCAGGCCTCTCCTTTCTGGTGCCAAAGCGCCCAAGCTTTCTGGCACAGTGACAGCCTCTGGCAACTAATTACACCCTAAGGAACTGAGGCAAAGAGTTAGGAAAAGTTTGCAGAGGAGCAAATTAGTGTCCTCTCTTGAGGGTTCTTCAGAGCTAACAGAACTTCTACTTCTGTGAGGGTCCCATGAGTTTCAGGCACATAATTAAAGGTCTGATTTGAAGCTGGGAGAACAGGTTCTCACTAAACGTTCAAGTCTCTGATGAGCCAGGACTTGCTGTACCAGACTCCTGTGACCATACTATGAGCCAAAACCAAGTTTCTTTGGCACTGATAAATCATGGTCAGCATCAACCAGAGCCAGCTCAGCCTCACATCTCAGAGACCAAAAATTAAGGGTCTTAGCCCCTTCCTTCCCAGAAAGCCCCATGCTCTTTGTGAAAACTGTGCATACCACGAGAAGCTCTCTTTGCTCAGTCTCTTAATAGTTGTCAACACTCCTTACAAAGGATCCCTGGTGTCACAATGATTAAGTGTTCAACTGCTAACCAAAAGGTAGGTGGTTGGAGCCCACCAGCTGGCAGAACCAAGCAATCTGCTCCTGTCAAGATTACAAGCTAAGAAATCCTATGGGGCAGTTCTACTCTGTCTTAGAGAGTCTCTATAAACCAGCCAACTCCGCAGCAACAACACACTGCCTATATCTGCAAGTTAATGTATCAGACCACAGACATCTACTCCAAAGAACCACTCGACCTCTGCTTGTGTAAAGAGTCAGTCAGCAGTTTGTCTTAATTTTTGGCACCCTTTATCTTTTTACAATTGTTGGTAAACACCATTTTTATTTTCATTTTACAGGTGAAGAACAGCTTGTCTGTACTATCAGCCACTAATTGGTTGTCAGTTAGGATACAAAGCAAGTCTCCCTGACTCTAACTCCTAAAGGTTTCCCACTCCACATACCACCTCTGCCAACCCTGCTATTTCATGAAGAGTGCCTCATATTCTTGCATTATTGTTCTCCACCCCACCCTATTCCCAAGGCTTCCTTCCCACAGTGTCTCTGTCCCCTGCTCCCATGCTGCACCGTGTCCCAATCACCTGCACGTTTACATGAAGTTGGTAGGGTTGTCAGTGTCTAAAAGCTGAGTCCAAGGTCAATGTGTCTGTATGTCTCAAAATCAAGACACATGGGGATTTCTGAGACATATAGACTAGAGTTGAATCCCCAGGTTTACCATTTATTAGTTGAGTGGCTTTGGCAAGATACTTCAGTGAAAACTGCATGCACCAGAACTTGACGGGACTGCCTTGTTTTTCCAGGCCTTGCAAGTGTTCCACTTTTAACAGGGCAAAGTCTTATCGTTTTCTATTGCTTACTACCAGGCGGCTTCAAGTTCATGGGAAAATTCCATTACCTTTCAATTCCATGCTCCACAAACATTTTAAAACCTTCTCACATTAATGTAAAATATTTGAGTTTCCTTCTTTGACAGGTTTCCACCTTACATAGATTCTGTAAGGTTTTCACAGGTTTTAATGTAATTATTTCTGGGTTTTTACTGATAAGGATTTTACAGGGGCTGTGAGAAATTAGTATTGTCATTTTCTATTAAATCATTACCACTCATAAGTCTGCCTCTGGAACCAAATGAAATACATGTGTTCCATCTTGTCCATGGTGGTCTTCCACAGATTCCAAGATATAGCTTTGCCTTCCTCTTCACACCTAAGGGTTCTGGAAGCTTGTCAGTTTCTGTGTGACCACTGGCCCAGGTAGAGTAGGCAGAGGCAAAGCACAAGATTGGTATGTATGGAAGGAGACTTTAAAAACTTAATTTTAAAATGCCATTATCTTTTCATTTCTCTGCACATTTTTTAAGAGAGAGAGAGAGAGAGATGGGAGAGTGGATGGATGGGTGGGTGGATGGATGGATGGATGGATGGACGGAAGGGTGGATGGATGGGTGGGTGGACGGATGGATGGATTGGTGGATGGATGGACGGGTGGATGGATGGATGGACGGATGGACGGACGGACGGACGGACGGATGGACGGGTAGGTGGGTAGGTGGATAGATGGATAGATATAATATAAATACAAGCATAAAGAAATATAGTTACTTTAATCAAAAATGTTCAGAGTGGTACCGTCTGTTTGATGGGATAATTAGCCCATATTAGTTAACTATTGTGTAACAAATTATCCCAGCTTGAAAGAGGAGCATTTCTTATCTCACACGCTCGTCTTTTGTAAGGGCTGCATTCATCTGAAGGCTTGATTGCCGTTGGAGAATCTGCTTCAAATTCACTCACATAACCATTGGTAGCAGATTCATTTCTTCACAGCAGTCTCTTCATTTGTTTGATTACAATACACAAACACATGTTTTTCTGCCAAAAATTATAAAATCATTCACGGGCCATACAAAATGATCAATTTAAAAATTAACCTGCTATATTTGGTCAATTAACTCACCCCTAATATGGGTCGGTACCGACTCGATGGCACCAAACAACAACAAATGTGATGACTGGAAGCCTGGTGTGGCGCTAGGGGTTAATGCACTGGACTGTAAAGTGGCTTTGAACTGCAAGTTAGGTGGTTCAAGCTCACCAGCTGCACTTTGGAAACCCTATACAGGGTCGCTATGTTTTGGGACCAACTCGACGGCACTTAACAACAACAATGCTATGGCTAACGAGCTCTGGTAGCATAGTGGTTACGAGTCAGACTTTTAACCTTAAGGTCAGTGGTTGGAAACTACCAGTAGTTCTGCAGGATAAAGATGAGGTTTTCTATTCCTGTAAAGATTCACAGCCTCAGAAACCCTATGAGTCAGAACCGACTCCATGGCTCATCACCACCAGCAGCACTAATGTGATGGCTGGAACTGCAGTGGTCTTGGCAGGGCCAAACCAAACAATTTCACAGGCTTGTGGCTCTGTAAGATCATCTCTGGACTGTGAACCACAAGGTCGGCAGTTCAAACCCACCAGCTGCTTCTCAGAAATCCTATAGAGGATTGCTATGAGTCAGAACTGACTCTACGGTACTTGACAACAACGACAACAACAATACAGCCTGAGTGCAGGATGATCCAAAACGGAGAAACAGACAAAGGCAGTGTCACATTGTCTTTCATAACCTACTGTCAGCAGTATCATATGATCACCTCTGCTGTCTTCTATTGGTCGTAAGTACCCAGCCTGCTACAATGTGGGAGGGGCCTACACCAGCGTGTGTGAATACAGGAGCCGGAATCATTGAAGGCCATTGTCCTTACTGGCAACCACATGGAATTTTTTCCTTCTTTTTCTTACCTGAATTTCCTAGACTATCTACCATAAACTTATGAGAGTAAGTCAAAAAGCATTGCTAGAAGATCATAAAAAAAAACTTTATTAAACAAAGACCTCAAATGTGAAGCTATTGTTTCCCATCATACCCTTAGTGTATGTCCGTGTACTTCTCAGGACTCTTGGTGTGGTGCTGTAGGGTCCCCACTGGATTGCAAACCACAAGGTCGGCAGTTCAAACCCACCAGCTACTTTTCAGAAACCCTATACAGGGTCGTTATGAGTCAGAACTGACTTAACAGCACTTAACAACAACATATACTTCTCAAAGAAGTGCTTTCATCTTTCTAGCCCTTCCCTAAATAAGAACCCGCTCTTCAATTTATACCATATCAACACAACAGTTTGGGTACCCTCGAGGGACACAAACTATGTTCCTTTTAAATGTTCTTTGATTTTGGGGAACAAAAATTAGTCTGAAGGGGCAGGGTTAGGGCTGTAGGGTGCAGGAGGTAAGTTTTCCCAAGGAAATTCTCAAAGGGTAGCCCTTGCTACCCTTGAAGAACAAGCAAGTGCTTTGTCATGAGAGACAATTCCTCAGCCCAAATTTGCTGGCATTGCTGAAAACCAATGCAGTTTTCAGTGTTTCAGTGTTCTTAAAACGTCTTCCTAATAAGCCCCTGCAATCATCCTGTGTTCTTTGAGAAAATCTATCAAGATTAGCCCTTTGGAATATGGATCATTGCCTTCTGAGCTAACCTCTCTGTCTTGAATGTAATTGGCCCAGCGGATCCCCTGGAAAGCCATTATTTGGAGTGGGCCTTTTTCGGAAGGCATCCTAACAAGATTAAGACAAGTATTCTACTGAGAGGACTTGTCTACAGTCATGCGCTGATCACAGAGACATGTTTTGTTTTGTTTTCTCTGAAACTTTTTATTGTAAATTGAGTGAAGGTTTACAATGCAGATCATCAGTTTGTACTTAGCTTCATTAGAATGTTATTGTTGTTGTTAAGTGCCGTCAACTTGGTTATGACTCACAGTGACCCTGAATAGGGTTTCCAAGAGGCAGCTGGTGGGTTTGAACCATGGACCTGTGGTTAACAGTCCAATGCTTGTCCTATGGTGTTAAACCAGGGCTCATTACAATGAAACACGTTTAAGCAAGTTTTGTTTGGAATAAACCTGTACACGTATGAACTGGAACCCTCTGTAGCAGAATTCTGTGACTTACCCTCTTACTATGTAACAACCTCTAAGGAAAACACCACCAACTGCTAGCAAGGACACCTATTGTTGATTCTTAGAATTCCCTAGTTACCTCCTGAGCCCTGGCATGGTGATGTAGGATAAACACTGGACTGCTAACCTCAAGTTGAAAACCCACCAGCCAAAACCCTATACTGGGTTGCTTGGAGTGGGCACCAACTTCACAGCACACAACTATTTCCTCCTAGCTCTTTTCCAAGTCAATTTTCTTCCATTGCCCCATCACCGTCAAGTCAAGGATTGCTTCCTCAGCTCAGTCCTCTAGCACCACCTAGTGGCAGTATCTGAAGCCACTGCTCCCAGCTGTCTGCAGTGCTCAACTCCAGGGTGAGTAGGATTTACCAGCCTGCAGAGAAATGATCCTGTCAGGATGCGACAGAACAAGCTCAGGATCTGTGTTCATTCTCCATCCCACTGAGATCTTCCACATACACTACAGAAGAGTGGGAGTGAGACCAGGGCATCAACTTCTCCATTCTCTACTTGCCAGCTCCCTCCTTCTGTTCCCCAAGATTCCACATAGACCTAGTTGGTGTTGTTATTAAGTGCCGTCAAGTCAGTTCCCACTCAGGGTGACCCTGATAGGGTTTGCAAGGAGCAGCTGGTGAGTTTGAAACACTAATCTTATGGTTCAAACCAACCTTGCAGTTGAGTGCTTTATCCCCTGGAAAACAACATAAAATCAAGAGCAAGAAAGTGTCCCCTTGTGTCCCTCAGTTTTACAGTTCAGAATCCAACTTCCAATATCTTAACTTCCATTTAAAACCAACTGCTTGTAATGGTACCCCCAAAATAAGCCAACTGCTGTTGAGTTGACCCCAACTCCTAGTGACCCGATGGAACAGAAGAACTGCTCCTTAGCTAAGTCTATATTTACAGGACCAGACAGCAACAGCTTTCCCCCATGAAATGGCTGGTGGATTCCAGCCACCAACCTTTTGGTTAGCAGCCCAGTGCTTAACCTACTGCACAACCACATTCATATTCAAGAATTTGTAAATTTGACAAATATAATGTAGAATGTTTTAGTCTGGTTTTTTGAGGCAAGGAGAAAACATTAAAAAAAAAATTTATGACTTTCTTTTAACAGACACTCTGTCTCCACTGGGAGATGAGAAAATGTTAGTTGGCTTTGAACCAGCCCCGTGAATAATGGAACAAAACACTGCTGGATCCTGCACCTCCCCAAGTTCAGTTACAGATTGGATTGCTGTGGTCTCTAGGGATTTCACTGGTTGGTTTTGAAACGCAGATCACTAGGCCTTTATTCCTAAATTGTCAACGCCGCTGACACCTGTTCAACATCACAGCAACACACACATGGACAGTGGCTGCACTTAAGGTGAATTCTACATGGAAGGCAATTTCACCTGGACCACCAATGTCCCCCTCTAGAACAGAGCTATAGAAAAGAAATGTCTTACTGCTTTATCTCATACAATTGAGGTCTTACTGCTTTATCTCATACAACTGAGGTCTCCATGTGTTGTTTATAATCGCATGTATTAGAACATCTATTATTTAAACCAAATCATCCATTGAAGCTGATCACAATCCTGGTACTAAATAGTAGTTTGTGAAATTAACTATGTTGGTTAGGTAGATCACAAAAATGCTACATTAACAAACCACTCCAGAATCATATAATTCATATGCAATGAATTATCCTTACAGATGAACAGGTCAGCTGTTATTGTTGTTGTTAGGTGCCTTCAAGTCGGTTCCCACTCATAGTGACCCTATGCAAACAGAACGTAACATCACCCAGTCCTGTGCCACCCTCACAATTGTTACGTTTGAGCCCATTTTTGCTACCACTATGCCAATCCATTTCCTTAGGGGTCTTCCTCTTTTTCACTGACCCTCCACTTTGCCAAGCATGATGCCCTTCTTCAGGGACTGGTCCCTCCTAACAACGTGTCCGAAGCACGAGAAATGAAGTCTTGCCATCCTAACTTCTAAGGAGCATTCTGGCAGATTTGTTTGTTCCGTGGTACTGTCAATATTCTTCTTCAACATAATTCAAATGCATTGATTCTTCTACAGTCATCCTTATTCATTGTCCCACTTTCACATATATATGAGGCAAGTGAAATATCATGGCTTAAGTCAAGCACACCTTCGTCCTCGAACTGGCCGCTTTGCTCTTGAACACTTTAAAGAGGTCTTTTGAAACAGGTTTGCCTAATGCAATACGTCACCTAATGCAATACGTCATTTGATTTCTTGACTACTGTTTCATGAGCGTTGATTGTGGATCCAAGCAACTGACAACTTCAGTCATTCCTCCGTTTATCATGATGTTATTTATTGCTCTAGTTGTGAGGATTTTCATCTTCTTTACATTGAGGTGCAATCCATACCAAAGACTGCAGTCTACTCTTCATCAGTATTTTGAATCTTCTTCACTTTCCCCAAGCAAAGTTGTAACATCTGCATAATCGCAGGTTGTTAATGAGTCTTCCTCCAATCCTAATGCCACATCCTTCTTCATGTAATCCATCTTCTCGGATTACTTGCTCAGCATACAGATTAAATAAGTAAGATGAAAGAGTACAACCGTGGCACACATCTTTCCTGATTTAAAACCATTTAGTATCCCCTTGTTCTAATGACTGCCTCTTGGTCTATGTACAGGTTCCTCATGAGCACAATTAAGTGTTCTGGAATACCCATTCTCTGCAATGTTATTCATAGTTTGGTATATGATCCACACAGTCAAATGCCTTTGCATAGTCAATAAGGCACAAATCAACTTCTTTCTGGTATTCTCTGCTATCAGCTAAGGCCCACCTGATGTCAACAATGATATTCCTCAATCTACATCAACAGCTAGCCTAGGCAGGACTCTGTCAGGCAGCTCTGCTTCCAGCTAGAGTCAAGCAGGGTCTGGCTCGGGGATACTCTGTGTGTGTCCATTCTTGGGGCCAGGCTGGAGGGCAGGTGCTGCCCAGAGAAGGCTCATTTCATAACAATGGCTGAAGTACAAGAAGATTCAGCAGACACAAGTGAGGTCCCTAGGGCCTAGGTTCAGAACTTGTACTGTTACTTCTGCCCACATTCATCAACCAAAGCCAGCACAAGGCCAAAGTCAACAGGTAGGGGAGAGAGGAATGTGCTAACCCCACCATGATCGTATATGAGGGGGCTTCACAAAGTCTGTGGGAAAATTCCATTGTCTTTTCATTCCATTTCTTCATGAACTTTTTGAAGCCCCTTCATATCTCAAAGTCACCCATTTCTCTCCATCCCCACTACATTTTACCCTCACCCAAGCTAATACTCTCCATTCCTAGACTATTGCTAAACTAGGGCCTCTAACAGGCTTCCTGGCTTCCAGTCTTCCCTCCTAAAACCCATTCCCCACTGTGACCAATACAGTCAAGACACTCTTGTGTTTGAAACTCTGAAGTCTTCTGATGCCTGTAGAATAACCCCACCTCCCCATCTCCTCCCCATGCTTATGAAGTCCTAAAAGATCCACCCAGCCGACTTCTCCAGCTTTTCTGCTCTTAGCTGTCTCGCCAACTATGCCTCAGAGACTTCAATCTTCTCATTTCTCAAATTTACCAAACTCATTCCTGCCTCAGAGTCTTGGCATCTTCTGTTCCTTTTCCCCTCTTCTCATTCCTTCAAGGCTGACTTCTCCTTCTGACCAATGAGTCGCAAGGGGTTTTTTTGGGGGGGTTGTTTTTTGGGGGGCTTCCTGTTAAAGTCATCCTCTCACATAGCTGTTAAATTCCACAAGAACAAAGATCTGAGATCGTATGTGTTTTCTTCCTAAATGTACTCACCCAGGGTCCACTACCAGCCCATAGTAGATGACAAATAAAAATTTAAGTTGATTTAGTAACTTTACAGAAAGTGTAAACAAATAATGACATACTCATACTGTTAACAATAAAATGTTCACAGTATGAAATTTCTGTATGAATTCATAAGCTCTATTTTTCAGTTCATGAGCCAGGAACCACCTGGTATGACAGCCTGAAGCAAGCCACAAGCAGAAGGGTTTTTGTACCAGCAGATATACAAGAACAAGGAAGTTCTGCTGAACAAATGGTAGATCGGTTCCTTTCTTTGCTTATCTGAGATTAATAGGAGCCGGGTTACCCTGAGCAGCCAGGTCCTCATGGACGAGTTTAGGGTTCTGTTTCCAGGTGTGTCAGTTGGTTGACTTGGATTTCAGTTTCTGGCACGGGGTTCAGCACATGTGACATCATTTTCTATGGCGCTATAAGCACTGAACTGCAAACTACAAGGTCAGCACTTCAAACCCACCAGTCATGCCTCAAAAACCCTATACAAGGTCATTATGAGTTTAAACTGACTCCATGGCACCTAACAACAACATCGAGTCCTAGCGTGGCACTGTTGTTGTTGTTGTTAAGTGCCGTTGTGCCGGTTCCAACCCGTAATGACCCTGTATAGGGTTTCCAAGGAGCAACTGGTGATCTTGAACTGTCCACCTTATGGTTCAAAGTGACTTTGCAGTCCAGCGCATTAACCCACAGTACCACACACTATGTTGTTGTTGTTAAATGCCATCGACTCAGTTCCGGCCCATAGCGACCCTGTATAGGGTTTCCAAGGAGCAGCTGGTGAGCTTGAATCACCAACCTTGCAGTTCAAATGGCTTTGCAGTCTGGTGCATTAACCCACAGCGCCACACCAAGACTCTGCCACACACTATGTTGTTGTTGTTAAGTACCATGGAGTCAGTTCCGACTCATAGTGACCCTGTACATGGTTTCCGAGGCTGCAAATCTTCACGGGAGCAGAACGCCTCATCGTTCTCCTACAGAACAGCTGGTGGTTTCAAAATGCCGACCTTGCGGTTGGCAGCCCAATTTGAAACCACTATGCTACCAGAGCTTGCTAAATGCAAAATTAGTGGTTCAAACCCACCAGCTGCTCCACAGAAGAAGAGACTGGGGATCACTATGAGGGTCACTTTTTAGGGTCAACTCAAAGGTCATGGGTTTGGGCTTGCTAGTCACGTTAACCTTTACAACGGACTCCTCCTCCACCAGTGTCCTGGTGTGATGCTGTAGGATAAGCACTGGACTG
>NW_006408593.1:14371451-14372784 GCF_000296735.1 Chrysochloris asiatica | reverse complement strand
AAGGTTTCCGAGGCTGTATATCTTTACGGGAGCAGAATGCCTCATCTTTCTCCCACGGAACAGCTGGTATTTCAAACTGCTGACCTTGCGGTTCACAGCCCAATTTGTAACCACTACGCTACCAGAGCTCCTTAGAAACCCTATATTAGGTCTCTATGGGTCAGAACTGACTTGATGGCACTTAACAACAGCACAAGATTTCCAAAGACATCATAAAGTGAAGGGTCAGCGATAAAGAGGGAGACCCCCAACGAGATGGATTTGGCCCAGTGGTAACAGCAATGGGTTCAAGCATAGCAGCAATTGTGAGCATGGTGCAGGACCGGGCAGTGTTTCTGTTGCACAGAGGGTCTGTATGTCGGATCCAACTCAACAGCAACACCTAACAACACACATCTTTGCAGAAGCAACTGTCTTAACTTTTTCCCTTAAAGCTAAAGGTGGGTTTGAACCACTGACCTTTCAGTTAGCAGTCAAGCATTTTAACCACTACAACCCCGGGTCTTATTGTTGGTGGTAATAGGAGGCAAAATTTTGTGTAAGTTTATATGTATGTATATGTACCCACATACATACATATGCCTGGTGTCATGTTTTAAAGGTAAGACCGTTTTAGTCAGCCATACATGGGATCCTTGAGCACTTACCTTTCCAGTGGTCAAATCAGACAGCATCTCACCTCACCTCTCCCCACCAGCTCCTCAGATTCCAAGCACCCTCCAAGCCCCCAAATGTTTCCCTTTTATCCTGTCAAAGTCTGTTCCTTTAAGACTCAGTTCAAATGCCACCCACTCTGGGATCCTTTCTCTCTTCCCTTAAACCTCTCCTCGGGGTTTCCGGGGGATGTGAGTTGGGGAATCTTGTGTTTGCATCACACCTGTTCCGGGCCCCTCCCTCTAGATGGTCAGAGGCAGGACTTGTCAGTGGTAGGGTTTCAGCTCATGCATCGCTCTTCCCACCAGAACACTCGCAGCAGGCCTGAGAAGCGTGCACTGACTGCAGCGGCCCCAACATTCCACCCCCCACAAAGCAGAAGCTGTGCAGGGAGTGAGAAGCAGAGGCTTTCTCCAGGAAACAATATGTTAACTAGTGCTTTAGGGGGTGAGGTGTGATTTTCCCAAACTATCACTATCTAACATACTTAAGATTTTCTTACCATATGTTGCCTGTCTCCCAACAATAGAATGTAAACTCCGTGAGGGCAGGAATTTGTCTGTTTTATTCACTGGTGAACCCTTAGTGTGGTACCTTGGATTAACTTGATATGGCTGTTCTAGTCAAAGTCATCTTAATTCCCACCAAATGATTGGTTGTTGTTGTTAGGTGTCATGGA
>NW_006408593.1:14338702-14369331 GCF_000296735.1 Chrysochloris asiatica | reverse complement strand
TGATATGGAGATTTTCCATAGTCTCTTTCCATAGATGTAGTCAATTTGATTTCTATGTATTCCATCTGGTGAGGTCCATGTGTATAGTCATCTTTTATGCAGTCTAAAGAAGGTATTTGAAATGAACTAATCATTGATTTTGCAGAATTCTATCATGCGTTCTCCAGCATCATTTCTATCATCAAGGTCATATTTTCCAGCTACTGATCCTTCCTCTTTGCTCCCACCCTTTGCATTCCAATCGCCACTAATGATCAATACATCTTGATTGCATGTTTGATCAATTTCAGATTGAAGAAGTTAGTAGAATTCTTCTATTTCATACTTCGTACATTCCATGTTCTGATTTTCAAAATGACTTTGCAGTCCAGCGCATTAGCCCACAGTGCCACTCCAGGACTCCAAGGTATAACATTAAGGTTGGCAGTTCAAGCTCACCAGTTGCTCTTTGGAAACCCTATACAGGGTTGCTATGAGTCAGAACCAACTCTATGACACTTAACAACAAGAGAGTCACCAGTTCAAACCCACCAGCTGCTCTGGAGAAAGATGAAGCGGTCTGTTTCCTTAAATATTTACAGCCTTGGAACTCCTATATATGGCTATTATGAGTAAGAATCAACTGTCTAGCAGTGGGTTTGGGGTTTTTTGGGGTTTTGTTTGTAACTTTTATACAAGTACACGTCTTTTCACCCAAAGCGCTGCTAGTGGATTCAAACTCCCGACCTCCCAGTTAGTATTGCACCAACAGCAATTCTAGGATTCCACAATTCTATCAACAAAAATTCCTCCCCAAATCCCAGGACGTGCCTAATACAGGTTTGTCCCAATCAGATGAGTATCGGCAGGTAGACAGACCAAGGCCTATGAGATGAAGTCAGCCACGTTTTAGGTGCTCAGTTGCTTCTTCCAAGTCTCCCCCCTTCACCTCATAAACCTGGATGTGGACAATGCAGAAAGGAAAGTATTTGGGGGACGGATGCCCCCAATGGAAAGGAGTCCCGGTAGTGTACTGGGTTACAGATTGGGCTGCTAACCACAAGATTAGCAGTTCAAGTCCACCAGGCACTTTGCAGGAGATAGATGAATCTTTCTGCTCCTGAAAAGATTTATAGCCTCGAAACCCTATACAGGGTCGCTACGAGTCAGAAGTGACTCCATGGCACGCAACCACCACCACTACCACCACCACCACCACCACCACCCCCTCAATGGAACGCAGGCCAGGATATACTGCTTAGAAGGAGCTCTGGTAGCATAGTGGTTACGAATCAGGCTGCTAACCTCAAAGTTGGCAGTTAGAAACTACTAGCCGTTCCGCGGGAGAAAGATGAGGCTTTCTGCTCCCGTAAATATTTACAGCCTCGGAAACCCTGTACAGAGTTGCTATGAGTCGGAACTAACTCCACGGTGTACTTAACAACATACTGCTTAGTAAATATTATGGAAATAAATAAGGAAGTGGCAGGGGGGCGGGGGGGAAGAAACAAAGGCATAATGCATTGGCTTTTTTTTATATTTGGTATTTGTAAGTCTTTTTAAAAAATTTATTCAGGACATTTTTTTCATTTTTAAAAAAAAAAAGCAACCACCAGCAATACTCTGTACAAGTATAACAAACATTAGAAATATGCATCATTCCAAAATAGTTACAAGAAAATTACAGTTTAGAGTCCACATTAACACTTCCTATTCCTATGTGTCCCCGAGGGAGAAAAGGTTTACAGTATGTTAAACACACAACTGCTACAAGTCTGCAAACTCAGAACTTGGACTTTTGAGGCAAATCAACATCAGTCGCCAAGACTTGTTTTAACTAAACAAGCACAATCAAGCATTTTAAAACGAAAACCAGGCTTTTCCATACCAGATGAAAAGCAAACATGAATCAGCTGCAGAAGGGACCCCACTCCCACCCCCATTCCTACCCCAGGGAGCCTCTGACTTTTCAAAGCACAAACCCAGAGAAATCAGTTATGCCAAAGTCTGGCTGAAGGTCACTATACAGCCACAGTGAACAGACCCCAAATGTCCATCACAGGTTCTCCTTTGGAGGCAATAATCCCTGCTCTTGGCAGAAGACATTAAGAGCCCAACCTCCCACCCCACCCAGCTAAAGGCCCTCTCATTGTCCCCCACCCTCACTGGCTACTCTTTTGCATGGAGTTGTCAAATACTAGCCAGGGAAACCCTCCTTGCATGATTCCACGGGATTTACCAATGTTCAGTGCAGTGTTGCTAGGAAGGGTTTGGGACAGAAGCTCAGAAGCACTTTCCTCGCCTCTGGGCAACCATCACCCCCAACCAGGTGCATCTCCCCCTCCCCGTGGCTATGCTGAAATACCCTCACTGCCCCACTACCAGGTCTCCCCAGTCTGCAGAGAAGCATCCTGACCTGCCCATTGGAATTTCAGACCTCTGGGCCACAAGCCTTCCTCCTGGCATTTGAGAGGGAGGGGGGATGAGGTGATGTCCAAAAGCAACTGGTGGGGCCACTGCCCTCCCAAACCCATACCAGGAAGAGGAGAGGATGGTTTCTGGTTTTTGCTCTTTTAATATAACATGCTTATAAATGTTGTCGCTTGAAGAGTTTTGGGGGTCAAGTCCTTTCCTTTGAATTCTGTGCAGAGGGAATTCCCCATCTCCGGGGCAGACAGGTGGCCGGGCTGAGCGTCTCCACAGGATCTGATACTTCCATGCCCTTCCCAATGGTTTCCAGATAAACAAACTGGGGTAGGGAGGGGTGAGGCCCCCAAGATCGCTGAAAAAGTCACGGCCCTCTCTGAGATCTGCAGTAGGCCGAATTCAGTCTTCCTCTCCACTCTAGGGACAGCGTGGCTCCCAATTCACACCTAGAGAGCCAAAGTCTCCTCGAAAGTTGAGCTTGGTCAGGTCAGTCCTTCAATGGCCTAATAACAAATGAGCTGCTTGCTACCAAGAAAGCCAAGGATTCAGAAAAAAGAAAAAAAAAAGTGCAATTTCCACTTGGGAAGTAAGGTTTTCCCCAATACCATGGAACACTCTACCATCTCTCCATCCATTCAGTACCTCAAAGGGAAAGGGAGACAAGTGATGTAAAGCTCTAAACCTCGACACAGCATTGAGGGCTGTACGTCCGCTGTGGTTCACACCCTTTATAGCCCTAAAATACCCATTTACATGCCCAGTTATCAAAGTGCCAGTGAGGTGAGGAACGTGGCAGCATCCGAAGGTTGGTTCCCACAGACCAACAGTGACCAGGGGACTCAAAGAAGACCCTGCCCCCATCTTCACTAGGACACTTTTGTCCTAAGTTTACAGCAGGATTTATTACTGTGGAAACAGCCACAGGACTACAGGGACTAGAATATTCCTTCATTAAGTCCTGATATACTTCATTGCTTGTTGGAGGATAAACTCATAACATCTTCAAAATTATCACCTGAGCCACAATGTACAATAAAAAGAAACAAATCCTTTCATGTTAATGCCTTGAGAAATCTACAGATTATGTACCAGTAAAATAAATCCACATAAACTCTGGAATTCTTGGTGGATGTACACCTGAAGTGCCCTCCCCCCCACAAAAAAAAGGATTAATCTACATTTTTTTTTTAAATCAAAGTAATTACAGCAGCAGTATAGTGAAAAGAGGTTTTAAAAATAATAATTACATCCTTGATACAAATTCAAAGTTTGTACACCTCAATTCTGATTCCTACAAATGACTGATTTTGATAGTATATATATATATATATATATACTTACTTACATATATATATATATATACACACACACACACACATATACTTAAGTATTTATATAGACAGCAGATACCAATAGGTGTCACTGCAGAGAGAGACTAAAGCCAGTGGATCTTGGGGGGAAAGGGGCTACTTTGACACTGTTTTCACACTGAACTGTTCACAAATTGCCACATTTTTAAAAACACACACACACAGAAACACACAGACACACATAAATCGCCAACCTGAGTAAAACGTTACTAAAAACCTAGAGCATCGTGATTCACTACGTCACATATTGCACCTTTAAATAATCCTTCTTACCAAAACAAAAAGGAGAAAAAGGAGAAGAAAAGAGGGCCAAGAAAAGTAGTTCTGTCACCATCGGGTTCCTGGTCATTCCCTGGAAATTCTCCAGGTGGTATTTTGTTTCCTCTCTAATCCAACCTATGGGCTGAAACTGTTGTCCTCTGAAGAGTCTTTGGGGGAAAAGTAGAAGGGAAATGGGGAAGGAAAAAATGAAGCACAAGTAAACAGGGGCAAAGGGGAACAGAGACCTCCTCGAACCAAACAAGAACAGGAATGTCACCAAGAAGGTGGAACCTTGGATCCTAAACTACTGTTTAAATATTCCATATCTTCCAATTATGAGATTCAATACAAAAATATAGATATCTACTGAGTTTTGCCTGTGGAAGCATAATTCAGAAAAGGCACATGTTCAAATAGAAAACGCATGTGGGAGAGGCACCACACACCCCTCCCGACATGATAATCATCCACAACTATGTATTTTCCCTCCACTCAACTCCAAGATACAGTAGGTAAAAATAGACCTCTGATACTTAAAATATATTCAACCCAACACAATCCTGGCTTTAGCATGTGAATCATATAAAATAGTCTTTTGTAAAAAGAACCTGTTTTGAAAAAGAAAACAAAACAAAGTTACAGCTCACTTTTCCTGGTTTTCCATAATCCTCAAGAAAAAAAACAAACAAACAAAACAAAACTAAAAAAAAAAAAAAAGAACTCATCCCCTTGGTAATCAGGAATTGGCTGACCACATACCACCCATCCACAGCCCCTGCTAGCCAACTTCACAATGGTCACGTCATCTATGTGCAGCTTCAATACCCTCGAAATTAGTTGGAACACAACAGAACAAAGATTTAAGATAGCAGACATATAGAAACATGTCAACAGCAGGGCATTTTCCTTTGCCATGGGTGTGTCGGTCTGGTTAACTCCAGGAAGGTTTTCCTTGGGAATCAGGCAATGTAACCATTTGTCTTTCCAAATGTGGGCACTGGTGCAAGGTTTTCATAGATTGTCATTGCAGTTGTGTTCTGATAGATGAGGTCTACCTTTGAGTCCTTCTGGGATCGGATAATATCCAAAACACACTGATTGAGGAAAATGTACTGGTCCTGATGGAATAAGGAAAGAGACAATTAAATAAGCATGGACCCCAGAGTCGAACACACAAAGCCAAGTTTCTGACAGATCCCGACCCTGACCCCATCCCCAGCCAGCCAGCAGTAAATACTCTTTCCCTGGAAATCCTCCAGGTGATATTTCGTTTCCACTTGAACCCAACCTACGGCATAAGATGTCATAAGGCAGTAATGTTCTGGGGAAGAGCCCCTCCAAGAGCTCATAACGAAATAGTAACCTAGTCAAAGGCTCAGCTTTCTGAACCAGAGAGAGTATTCACCACCTTCTCGCCCCAAGGAGAGAAAAAAGGGAGCATTTAGAGGGGGGGAAATGCTAACCCACATTCAAACAATAAAAAGTCTGACAAATTTATTTGGCTAATGAAGATCATGCAGGGTAAGAAGTGAATTGCAATTCTCAAGAGTGGGAGTGAATTGCACAGAGTTGGGAGACTTGGTATGACGCTGTAGAGTAAGCAAGTAACCACACTTACAATAAGTAAGGTCAGTTTTAACCACAAGGTCAGCTGTTCAAACCCACCAGCTGCTTCTCGGAAACCCTATACAGGGCGCTATAAGTCAGAAGTGACTTGATGGCACTTCACAACAACAACGGCAAATCAGGATCTGCAGATAGCTACAAAAAGGAAAAAGAAAGCCTCCCCGGATGCCTGAGAATCTGCCACCATCATGAATGACAGAGTAAATTGATGACCACCCAATGACTTCAGCAAAAACAAATGGTCATTAATGTCCTTCACGCAGAGACGGCAACAGCACCTAAGACAGAAAATCAGGAAAAACTTGCCAAAGTGTATAAGACAAAACCAGATGTCATCTTTGTGTTTGGATTCAGAACCCATTTTGATGGTAGCAAGGCTTGGATTACATATGTCTTGGATTATGTAAAGAAAAATGAACTCAAACAGACTTGCAAGACACGGTCTGTATGAGGAGAAAACAAGCCTCAAGAAAACAGCTCATAGAATGCAAAAACAGAATGAAGAAAAGGCAGGGGGACTGCAGAGGTCAATGTTGGTGCTGGAAAAAAGGAGGAATAGAGATTCTGCTGTGACTTGATCTACGATGACTGTGGATTTTTCACCAGAAGATTAATAAACCCTAGAATCTTTTGTATAAATAAAAAAAAAAAAAAAGGAGGAAAAAGGAACACATGCCAACCCAGGAATATATCCCTGATACTGCAAGAGAGAAAAATCACAGGGCCCAGTTATATAACAAAATAGGGTCCGATTTTGCAAATACTCTGTATGTATTGGTGTGTGTGTGTTTCTACAAACAGACACAAAGAGTCCTATGAGGATATATGGTGAACTGTACACATGAGTTCTTTCTCGGGAGTGGGACAGTGGAAGAAAAAGGGAAAAATACATACTCTATGGAGTCCTACATTGCTAAATTTCTTTCATATGAACAAGTTGTTGTTGTTGTTAGGTGCCATCGAGTTGGTACCGACTCACAGCGACCCTATGCACACCAGAACAAAGCACTGCCCAGTCCTGGGCCAGCATATGAACAAGTATTACTTTCAGAGCTAAAAAAGGGAGGAGACAGAATCTGTAGGCAACTATGTGTATTGAAAGTGCCATGGGCTGCCCATAGAACCAACAGATCTGTGCTGGAAGAAGTGCAGCCAGAGTGCTCCTTGGAGGCCAGGATGGCTAAACTTCGTCTCTCATACTTCGGACATATTGTCAGGAGAAACCAGCTGCTGGCGAAGGATATCATGCTATGCAGAGTCACTATGAGTCAGTATAACTTGATGGCACCTAACAACAACAATAAATGTGATTTTTGTGTGGCTCAAAAGATAATCAAAACCTGAGAAGCACTCTCACAAAGCCCATTGCCATCAAGTTGATTCCAAGTCATGTCGCCCCTGGAGGACTGAGTAGAACTGTCCCCGAGGGTTTCTAAGGCTGTAAATCGCTACAGAAGCAGACTACCACAGCGTTCCCCCGCAGAACAGCTGGTGGGTTCAAACTGCCAAACTTATGGTTCGCAGTCAAGCTTTAAGCACTGCATCACTAGGACTCCTTGGAGAAACACTACTCTCTATAATTAGAAGAAGAAACAAACCCACTCCTCTAATGCCAGAGGTGTTGGTCTTCCCACCATAACCCTGCGCCCACCCCAAACCCCACAATGTACTCACATCTCTAGAGGGTTCTCTGCTAGACTCAGACTCAGAAACACCACACATACTCATAGAGTTCTCTAATGGAAATGTTTTATTCTGTTCTCATCCTCATCAATGTGCATTCACCCCTACAGCTTTGTGGAAGGCTACCTCCCAACATATTCTGTAAAAAGCATGCTCAAAAACAGTGTTCATCAGGGACGTTTCCGGAAAGGCCAAGTCCAATGGCTTTACACAGATGACTGTGTGGATAGTAAGCATGCATTTTCTCAAATGGTTCTGTACTTATGAAGATTCACCTTAGACCCTTTAGGCTGGTTGCGGATACACTGCTGTATTTGTGTTGGTCAATGGTTGGTCAATCTGTTTCATTCACTTATTTTCAGGATGGTCAGATCTTAGAAACAAAGAGTTGTTGTTGTTAAGTACTGTTGAGTCAGTTCTGACTCATAGAGACCCTATACAAGGTTTCCAAGGAGCGGCTGGTGAGTTTGAACCACCAACCTTGTGGTTCAAACTGACCTTGTGGTCCAGTGCATTACCCCACAGTGCCACACCAGGACTCCAGAAAAAAAGAGGAGAAATGCCAATTTCATAAGTTTAAACTGGGAAATCAAAATTCAGAGACTTGATAAAATTATTTGGTGAGCCAGTGGCAGCAAATTAAAGACCCGGGGTCTTGGTTTGTTGCTTCATTACTGAGGTTACTATGCCTCTGGATGCAGTTGGGGTTGTTGGCTGCAGTTAAATCAGCCCCCACTGATGGCAACCCTACATACAATGGAATGAAACACAGCCTGGTCCTGTGCCATCCACCATCCCCATGACTGGTTGTGGATCGGACAGCAACAATCCACAGGGTTTTCACTAGCTGATGTTCAGAAGCCGATCACCAGACCTTTCTTTCTACTCTGTCTTTGTCTAAAAGCTTTGCTGAAATCTGTTCGGCATCATAGCTACATAACAAGCCTTCACATGAGGTGCACTGGCCCCCATGTTTCCCATACTGACAACAAGAATTTGACCGCTGAGCCAGTAGTGTCTCAATGTATAAAATAATTCAATCCCAAGTCAATTCAAGGTCTAGAAAGGAAATCTAGTATTATCTCATAATCAAGAGTCAGAAAGTTCTAGAAGATGAAATATTTTAACATAAGGGTGACACACAGTGCAACCTCTTGAACATGGGTGGGACTGCTGGACACAGGTCTCAGCCTCACCTCTGTTTGCACCATTAAAGGCCTGTGCATCCGAAGGTCATACACAATCCCGTACACATCCACAGGGTTCTCATTCTCCATCTGGTAGATAAGACGGTCAATGGCAATGAAAGTGCCTGTCCTTCCGACCCCAGCACTGAAAGACAGAGGAAGCCAGCAGGTCACAGCAGGCTGCATGGATCACAAACCTCCCAGCTTTCCCCAGTGCAGCTCCACTTCTCCCTTCCTAAACCAAGGACAACAGGTGGTGGGTCCCTCTCCAATGAAAAACTCCATGAAGGCCACGTGTAAGGCATCCTGATCTCCTCCCCTCACACTACACTGCAAGATCTTTGAGGACAATGCTCATTTGCTTAATTGGAAAGACTCACCTCAGCTCCTGAGAAGCACTGACTTGGGACTGGTACCCATAGGTCAAACTATCATTGTGTCAAATGCCACAAAGATGACATTTCCCTAGAGCCTCTTGATCCTCAGTTCCAGTCAAGATAGCCTCTCCTTCCTTCTGTCCTAAATGGATTCCTTCTGCTTTAAAGCTAACTCCTGATTGTTCTCCAGCAGGAGTTGGCTACAGAGTAAATACTTTTTGCCTTTTTAGACCATATAGTCTCTGTCTTAACTACTCGACTCTGCCATTGTAACAAGAAATCAATAATAGATTATGTGTAAGTAAGTGAATGGGTTCCAATAAAATGATGTTCAAAATCAAGTACCTGGCCTATAGGCCCTCTCTCCAGAATCTCAGGGTGTAGAGAGCAAGTCCATGGTCCCTTATCCATGCTGTTGCTGCTCACTGATGGTAGGTCAGCCCCGTGCGTATGGCAACCCCGTGCACAATGAAATGGGATGCAGTAGCATCTCCATAATCGGTTGCAGACTGAACCATTGTGATACGTAGGGTTCTCATTGCCTGGTTTTTGGAAGTAGGTCACCAGGATTTTCTTCCTAATCTATCTTAGCCTAGAATCTCTGTTGAAACCTGTTTGGTTTCATAGCAACATGGAAGCCGCCACTGACGGATAGGGTTGTGGTGCCTTGGCCTGGTATTAAACCTAGATCTCTCACATGGAAGGGGTAATTCTACCACCGAAGCAACACAACCCCCGCCGCCTTCCTTTATTGCTACTTTTCTTGAATTATAAGTGCCTACTGAGTTCCCTCCCTCATTTTCCTTGCTCTTCTAAAGTATTCAGAAATACATACATGTTCAAAAGCCCAAGCACCCTCCTCTCCAACCTCCTCACACACAGAATGTCATCTGCATACACACCTGCAATGCACCAGAATGGGTGACTCAGGAGCACTCTGCTTCATGTAGTCACGAACTAGGTGCCGGAAGTTGATGAGCAGGTCTGTGGTGTCAGGAACGCCGTGGTCTGGCCAGGAGGTAAAATGGAACTGTCGCAGAGGATGGCTCTCACTGGTCTGAACCTAGAAGCCAAGGACAGGGGTAGGGGTGCAATTCAGAGAGGAGGCTGCCAACACATCAAAGACACGCGATGTGCACAGGAGAGATGAGAGTCAGCTAAGCAACTCAACACCAGCATACAGCTGGCAGTGCCATGCCCATCTAAAGGAACTACCTGCCTCTGTAGTCCAGCCCCTCATAAAAAGCACAAGAAGGGCTCAGACTTGATTTCCTAGACTACCTACACAACTCACCCGCACTTGTTTTAGCAACTTTTAGGAAGAAGGGGGGGGGGGTCATATTCACATGCCCAGAAATTCACTTAATGTTACTGTTATCATAAATTCCCTTCAAAGCAAATGGCCACTCCTCATGCCACATTTGCCACCAATAAGCCGAAAGTCCTTGGTATGCAGTGGAGATGGCATGAGCACCACGGTTTTAAGGTGGTGCTTATTCAGGAAGAACTTAGGAAATTCCCCTCAAGAAAGTACAGCTAAGGGCCTGTCTTGAGGTGTAGGTGGTTGTTGTTAAGTGCCATTAAGTCAGTTTCGACTCAGGGTTTCTGAGAAGCAGCTGGTGGGTTTGAACCGTTGACCTTGCTGTTAGCAATCCAGTGCCACATCAGAAAGGCAGGTGTAGGAAGGTATGCATTATTTCATTCTGTGCAGAAAACAGAAATCTTCTTCCATTGCATAAAGAATGTATCACCCCAAAATTATATCAGAGATTTAAGGTCCCTGGTGGTACTGTAGGATAAGCACTGGGCTGCTAAGCACAAGGTGAGTGGTTCAAAGTCACCAGTGGCTCCATGGGAGAAAGGTGAAGGCATCTGCTCCTTTTGGGGTCAGGATAAGTCAGAAGTGATTTGATGGCAGTGGGTTTGGGGCTTTGGGTAGTGCAGATGGTGTAGCAGTTCAAACCACTCAGCAGCACCGTGGAATAAAGTCCAGGTGAACAGACTCATAAAGCCTACAGAATACAGTTCTACTCCGTAACACATGGGGTTGCCAGGACTCAGAACTGACCCAACAGCAACCGACAACGTACGCGATTTATCCATATTTGGCCTCTTACTTACATTTTTGACTGTGAAATCTCGGATGGTCCATTCTGGAAGAACAATTTCTGATGTCATCATCACAGTTGTGTCCCCATAGTCCTGAGACTGCTTGGAGGGCCAGTACTCCTCACATTTGGTCTAAAACAAAATTACAGCTTCACTCAAAGACACAGATGGCACCATTTACCAGACAAGCAAACTTCACAGGACAGACCGAATCCTGAACAGCGGCTGAATCCGTTCGTTAGCTTGTTTCTGCGTGGCCCTTAAAACTGTTCTTGGTTTTCATTTATGTTGTGTTTTGTTTTGTTTCTAGTTCTTTTTTTAACTAATAGATTTTTCATTTAAACATTCCAGATTTCTAGCTTCTCTGGTAAAAGAAGAAGATCTGACAACACTGGGCTGGCATTTTTGCATGGATGCCAATTTACATTCAGAGTAGAGCAGCTGCCCCTTCACCTGTGACCCAGCCCCACTTGGTCTCTTAGCAGCCACTCCACAACTGTTAGCGGATTGGTCCATGACTCCCAGCAACAAGAAGATGTAAGAACATTCCCACCCTTTTCAGACACACACTCACTACAATCATTACCTGCACAAACACCAATAAAGGCAATCAAACTGCATGTTGGGGAACTTTGATTTTGGTAAAGTTGGTGCACAGGTATGAATAGAAATAAAGAACGTTGCAGTTCTGTGATAGTATCTTAACCCTCATTTGGCAAATGACCTTTAAAGTTTTTTTGTTTGTTTGTTTTAAACAAAGAGACCACACAACATCCAGAAATGTGTTCTCTATTACAGCAGTTCTCAAACCGGACTCAATGACCTGACTTCCCTGGACAGACTTGTTTTGTTTTTAAAATCAATGCCTGACTTTGGCCCATGAATCTGTATATATAAATGGTCCCCATGTCTGGACCACTCTTCCCAGAAAGGACTCATAGTGGCTTGGGCACACACTGGCTGATTCGCAGCTCAGCTCAGATTCCTATAGTCTGGATTTTTGTTCTACCTTACAGGCAAGTTCGTAAACTCTCTGAATCTCAGTTTCCCCATCTATAAAATGGGAACTTCAAGGTTGTTGAGGGGAAGAGCTAGTATATGTAGAGTTGTTGTTTTAAGTGCCTTCAAGTCGGTTCCAACTCATAGCAACCCTGTGATAGGGCTTCCTAGGTACAGCTGGTAAATTTTAACCGCTGTCTTTGCAGTTCAAAGCGACCTTGCGGTCCACTGCATTAACCCACAGCGCCAGACCAGGACTCCATATGTATTGTACGAAATATATAAAAGCCCTCCAGAATAGATGCCAGTTCCCTTCTCCTTTCATCCAGCATCAGTTGCAGCCACTGAGATTCTGAAAGTGGCCCATTTAAATTCATCATGTTTTCCATTCATTCCACCACATCACTGTAATTTAGCAGATATTTATGAGCATCTTCCATGTGCTAAACTCTTAGTTCAACAGCACCATAAAGTGGCTTTGCATTCATAAAGCAACGGCCTTTTATTTCTATACAGCTGCACAAAGGAAGTGCAGAACCTAACACTTTCTGTTCACAGGCAACATGGAGAGAGGAACCATCTCTTACTATTCTTTGTTATCTTTCCCTCATTCTTACATAGCATCCCTAGCACAGGAACATACTTAGTGTTCAATAAACATCTGCTCAATTAAGGCGAAATAAAGAGCATTACAGGAAATGAGGCCTGATAGGTTCTCACTGTCACTTATGACAGTGCTGTTCCAAGTACGGACCCCAGACCGACACCAACAGCATTGTCTGGGATTGTCATCAACGCTATTCTTAGGCTCCACGCCAAACACTCTGAATTAGAGGCTCAGAGGGGAAACCACCCTCCAAGTGATTCTGGTACATATTAAAGATATGAAAGAATCACTAGGTTCTGGCTTCAGGTTTCAGGAAGGGCCTCCTATCCTGTACCTCCCATGAAAAAAAAGTCACTAAGCAATGTTGGGCCCCATTCCTCTGGCCCAGAATTCTTGAAGGTATCATGTGATTTCAAATTTTCTTCCACCCATTTATGGAAACACGGAACTTGATTACCAGAAGGGGATTCCAGGCCTTCACAGAGGCAGAAAAGTTGGCTGAGACTGATCCGGGAATAAGTCTAAGACTTTGTTTCAGAAAGGGCCCACTGCTGAAAACTCAAGTTTGAAAATCACCAAGTTGGCTGAATCTCTCCTGTCACAGACTAAGCAGCTGGTGCCTTAGACAAAAGATGGGCTTGGGTATGCTCACACAGCTGATAGATTGGGGCAGAGCTGAATCATGAACAGCACTTTCTTGCTCCAAACGTGAGAATTTTCCCACTATGCTAACCCAATTCTTGGTAGTTAATCAATCCAACTGCAACATTTAAATGAGTGTTACTTGTCTACAAGGAAAGGCAATAACAAAACAGCTTTGCTTTGGATTTAGTTTGTTTTTTTAACTGCTTTATGGGAGCTCTGGTAGCGTAGTGGTTACGAATCGGGCTGCGAACCTTAAGGTCAGCGGTTCGAAACTACCAGCCGCTCTGCGGGAGAAAGATGAGGCTTTCTACTCCTGTAAAGATTTATACCCTCGGAAACCCTGTACAGGGTCGCTATGGGTCAGAACCGACTCGACAGCACTTAACAACAACAACAACAACAATGGGAGATAGAGAAAATAAGTTTCTATGAATAGAGGTGGAAAAGTTTCAGAGAGTTCTTTGTAGGGTTTTAGTTTTATTTTTATTTTATTTGCTTTTATATATATATATATAAGTACTTTAAGGTACTTACCCTTCCTTGTTCAACACATTTGGTTAACATAACAATGGCATAGACATTTTTCTCCCAAACCATACGCCAAAAATCTTTCAGAGTGTTGGGTAAAGGTCCTTGCGTGGCAATAAACTCTTTCTTGGAATGGTAACCCTGAAAACAGAAAGCAATACATATTAACCCAAAAAATAAAACGGAGCTCTAAGGACTCACGAGGACAAACAAGTCCTTTGGGGGCACCGCCCCACTTACAGGCATGTAGTTTGCATTAATGTAATCATCAGTTGAATGGATCTGGACCGAAAGCTTGACTCGAGAAATATCATCTGTAATGTAAGAAACAAAAGCTCATTAGAAGCAAACAGTGTGGAAAAGTTGCACCCAAGAGAGAGGAAAAGCGAAATATGAAAGAAAAAAATCACATCTTAAAGATGCACTGCTTTATGTTTCACAGCTACAAGCTCATGCTCCATTTCTACTGTTAGAGACGTGATGGTTACTACAGGGAAGAACAAGGAGAGTGCGTGGAGACAGAAACTTACAGGGCAAGACGTTGTTATAGCGATTCTTCCCTCGATTTTCAGCCAGTTCTGCTGCATATTTAGGCTGACTGATTCCAACAAGTTTCAGGTCCTGAAAACAAAGGAGTCATTCATTTAGTCGTGGCATAGGAGACCACCACAGAACAAGTGAAATGCTGCAGTTAGGAGAAAATTGGCTTTATAGGGTATTCCAGTCATTTGACCTAACATTTATTTTGATGTTTCTGTCCTACCAAACTAAGTATTAGCTTGTTGTGTAGTGCATGGGCTCATAAACATCTCAGAGCTGCTATCCAAGGCAGAGTCGGTCTTCATTCTCTGGGAATAACAGGGGAAGAAGGAGGGTCGGGAATTGCTGGAGGAAATGCAATGTGTATCTGAGTGCCTCCAGGAACAACTGCCTCCTTTGCCATGAGCCCAGATGAACTGGATGGTGCCCACTTACCATCGCTCAACATTTAGCTCAAGGAGTCTAGAGAAGGATCATGACTGGGGGGGAGGGGGGGTATAGAATTGAATTTAAAATTTTCATAGAGTCTAGAATTTCTGGAGCTGTTAAAGATGACAACTCCCCCTTAAACTATTATCCTGAGGAAATCTCTTTGAACCAAAACAATCCCCTTGAAGTCATCTTTGAACCAAATAATAGTCTGTTCTAATTACAAAGGAATATTTGCACTAATCATGATACTCAGAAAGAATTATCTATATGTGTTCAAATTGACAACAATAACTCAAAAGGAGAAATGAGAAGCTGGTGGGGGTGGTGAGTCTGGGTTGACGGCGGTGCAGTAGTTTGGACAGGTTGTTGAGAAAGTTGGGACAGCTTGAGGAATTAAACCACTGTCACTGAATTACACATGTAGAAAATGAAGCGGTGTATGTTTTGCGTATACATATTTTCACTCATAAATAAACTACTTTAAAAAAAGGACAATATTTCCCTTCAAGAAGCCTACAATCTGGGACCTGAACGGGCAGGGAGATGACAGAGAGAAATAACTAATGTTACTACAAGAGAAAGGAGCTCCGGTTGTGTGGTGGTTACGAATTGGGCTGCTAACCACAAGGTTAGCCCCAAAGTTTGAAACTACCAGCTGTTCCGCAGGAGAAAGATGAGGCTTTCTGCTCCCATAAGTATTTACAGCCTCGGAAACCCTGTGCAAGGTCGCTATGAGTTGGAACTGACTCCACGGCACACCACCACCACTTACAAGAGAGGTTTAAACAAATTCTGAATATTGGTAGCAAGCCACATGTCAGATATGAAACAAGGCTTTCATTTCTGTGAGGACACAGAAATGAAATCCTCTAACAGGACCAGAGAGAAGGGCATGGAAGAGGTAGTGTTTGAGGTCTGTTCTGAATGGTGCGCCGCACCCCACCACCCCACCCCAACCCTCCGCCGCAAAAGATATACCCATGGCTTAACTCCCAGAACTTTGGTTGGAAAAGTGTCTTTGTAGATATAATTAAGATCTTGATACATGATCCTATCTGGGTGGATCCTAAATCCACTGCCAGGTGTTCTTTAAAGAAACACGCAGGACAGTCACAGAGATAAGACGAGACAGCCATATGAAGCGAACAATCAAGGAATGCTAGAAACTAGCACACGCTGCGAGAGGCAAAGAAGGATTCTTTCCTAGCGCCTTCCCAGAGAACAAGTTCCTGCCAACACTTTCATTTCCGGCCTTCTGACCTCCAGAACTATGAAAGAAGCTTCTGCTGTTTTAAGGCACCAGATATGTAGTAATGTGTCACAGAAGCCGTAGAAAACTAACACAAGTGGTACGTGTTGCCTGTCGTTGTTGTGCGCTGTTGAGTCAGTTCTGATTCATAGAGACTGTATAGGGTTTCCAAGGAGCAGCTGGTGAGCTTCGACTCCCGACCCTGAGGTTCAAACCGACTTTGCAGTCCAGCACATTAACCCACAGCACCACACCAGGACTCCAGCAGTGGTAAGGAGAATATTAATAAAGAGAAAGATGTCACTGCAGAGACACTACATGAAGGATGAGTGTTTATACACAGTTGATTCTGAGCGGGGCTATTCTTGTACTGGCCAGGGGGAGAGCTTGTGATGGAAAGATTGGCAGAAACAGGCCATGGAGCACCTCCCACAGGGATTCATGAAATACATGGGTTAACACCAACCCCACAGACAGTCAGAACCACACAGCCAACCCCGGTTTATTTCCAGCTCTTATAGCTTCCTAATTATTTGACTTCATAGTACCCATCACATGAATTCCCCGTTTCTATACTCTCTGGAGGAGTCCTGGTGTGGCGCGGTGGGTTAATGTGCCAGACTACAAAGCCGTTTGAACTGCAAGGTCGGCGGTTCAAGCTCACCAGCTGCTTGCTCCTCGGAAACCCTATACAGGGTCAGTATGGGTCAGAACTGACTTGATGGCATTTGACAACATACTCTCTGGATAACCTTCAGATACCAGAAAGATTAAGCCCACACTCCACTAGAAGTCGATTTCCTAGGTAGCACAACTGCTTAGGTGTTCTGCTTAGGTACCAGGAAGAGTGATGATTCACACTCACTCAGAGGCCCCTTGGAAGACCAGTCTGGTGATCGGCTTCTGAAAGGTCACGACCCTGAGAGCCCTATGGAGCACTTCTACTCTGGTCTGTGAGTCAGAACCGACTCAACAAGCACACAGTCACAGTGACCCTAGTGGAACTGCTCCCAGGGAGACATGCAAGTGTCTGTCCCCCCTCCACCAGGCCTCTTATCCCCTACTCAGAACTTCAACAGTAAAACCAAAATGGGAGATTTTCCAACTCTCAAGGAAACCATACGATAAAACAACTAAGAGCATATTAGTGATAGCCACTTACTTCATATTCTTCAGCAAAGCCACAGTTGGAGTCAGCTTGCTGTTTCTTAAAGTAGGCCTCAAAATTCTCCACTTTGATTAACTTGGATCTACAAAAACAAAATCATTTGTGAGAATTTTTTGGCAGTCAATAAGGTTCACATCAAAATAGAAAAATACAAGTTGCAAAAACATATATAAGTTTTACTCACTTTTTAGGTCTTTATCATAGAAGGAAAAAGAAAACAAACCATTAGAAAGATCGACTCATTCATGACTCTGGAGACAATAGTAAACATCTTCCCAAAAGAACAAAACCCAGAGTATAATTTGGGGGTAGGGCAACAAACGTCAGTGTAATTTTGTATTCTTTACAAAACACTGATATGAATGAGATTTGATTTCTAGATGGAGATATATAACTAACAGATTTTATGTTAAGTAAGTCCCTTGATATATCCCTCTAGATCTTGATAACTCTTTTATTAACAATTAAAACCCCATCACAAAATATGCATTTGTCAGTAGGAAATGGCAAGGAAAATAGCTTCCAGAAACTAACAAAATATTAATTCCTTGCAGGATAACAGAGCAACAGCTTCCAGATATTACGGTTAAATGTGTCAATCAAGACAAACGTCAGCAAGTTCCATCAACACTTCTCCAGTCACTACCCAGATTGGGGGATTCAATATCTCAAAACAGAGCTCTCCTAGAGACTTACTTAATTTGAGAAAAGGAAACTTCATTGTTCTTTGCATCTTTCCTGTAGAAAAGAAAAAGGTCCATCAGATTAAAAAAGGTGACTTTAGTGCTTTCATCCCTTCACAAACATTATATATATATATGAACATTTGTTTCTGCTCTAAATTACTTATTACGTTACTTCCACCCTCATCATTGTTATTTCCTTTCTTCTGTAGGCTTAGGCTTAGCTTATTCTTCTCTTTCTAGTTCAAGTTGTCAAGTTAGGCTAATGAGTTGAAGTCTTTCTTCTTTTTTCACATAGTCATTTATTGCTATGAGTTTCCCTCAGAGTACCGCCTTCACTGCAACCTGTAAGTTTGGGTATTGCTCTGTCTTCATTTTCATTTGACTCTAGGAAAGGTGTGATTTCTCTTTTGAGTTCTTCCGTGACCCACTGGCAGTTTAATAGTGTGCTGTTTAATTTCTATATGTAATGGCAATAGAGACTCCTTATACTATTGCTTGGGGAACACAGTGGCTCTGTAGGATCAACACTGCACTGTGAACCACAAGGTTAGTTAGTAGTTCAAGCCCACAGTCACTCCAAGAGAGGAAGATGAAGCTTTCTGCTCCTGCAAAGATTTACAGCATCAGAAACTCTATACACAGTCTCTAGGAATCAAAACCAACTTGATGGCACTTAACAACAACCACAACATACTTTGCTTAGAGCCCCGGTGTGGCAATGCAAGATAAGCACAGGGGTGCTAACCACAACATCAATGGGTCAAACCCACCAGTCACTCCTTGGAAACCCTATACAGGGTCACTGTGAGTTGGAACTGACTCAACAGTTGTTAACAACAACATACTACTGCTTACACTTTGGGGAATGTTTAAAATCTTAAATAATAATTTTTCAAAAAGCTTCCTGAAACAGTAGGGTATTATTGTTAACATAAGAGTTTCTGGGGGGATGGAAACATTTAATTCCAATGACTGCTAATCAAAAGGTTGGTGGCTTACACCCAACCAGTGATGTCTCGAAAGAAAGACTTGGGGAGTACAGTTCTACTCTGACACACATGGGGTCACCATGAGTAGGAAGGAACTCAGCAGCATGGGTTGTTTTTGTAAATTATTATTTTATTATTATTATTCTATGTAAGTAGTCTTCAATCACCTCTTCTTTCTCCAGAAGATGAAGCCTCCCACAGCGACAATAACCAAGGCACCAAAGATACAGCCAAACACTGCTCCACAGATGACACCTGAGAAAAGTCCAAACAGGAAGTACTTCACGAGGTATTCACACAGGAAGCTCAAACAACCAGCCCAGGATCCCAGGAACCATGGACCACAGGCCGCACAAACAACCGGCCCAAGATTCTACGGACCATAGACCACAGAGAGCTCGAACAACCAGCCCAGGATTTCACGGAACATGGACCACAGGCAGCTCGAACGACCAGCCCAGGATTCTATGCACCAGAATTCACAGGTGTGTCTGGAACACAGGCACACAAGTGACCATATGGAAATAAAAAGAGTGAATCATTTTTTAAGATTAGCAATCAACAGGCATCCAGAAATTAATAGTATTAGCAAAGAGGGTTCAGTCAGTGGCCTCAGGGGAGGCAGCAAGTCACATGTCAGCTTCTAAGGGGGAGAGTCTGGCACACCAATCATCCTGACCCAACACTTTCTGTAGACACAATGTCAACAAAAACCCACTAAACCGCATAGGCCACTGCCATTTTTCCTCTACCTGGATCCTGAGGCAAGGAAACCACCTCTGAATAGTTACTGAAGGTCACGTAGCTCTGAGTTCCATCTATGAGTCCGTGGTTTTGAGGGTTAAAGGTAATGTTGGTGAAACCAGCCACACTAGCCCTAGAGGAGACAGACAGACAAAAGAGGCAGCTGAGACATACCCAATGCCCCAGCCCACATAGAGCTTCAGGCTCACTACACTCAGCCCCCGAAAGAGCAAGAACCAAAGTCATTACCGATAGGAGCCAAGAGGTTCCAACTTTCCGTTGAAATAGCCACACGTGGTTGATTCATTCCCAACATCAATTTCATATTTCACCACTTCAGGCAAGCCCTGAGAATGTCTCTTCTCATCTGTTTTTATGAGGTATGTCACATACGTATCCGAAGCCCCGTTTTTGAAATCTTCATAATTATATTTCAAGACATCGACTGATGGGTGCTCAGCTAAGAGAGGCACAGAAAAATAAAATTACAAGGAAGCGATGGCAGACAGTGATTTAAAGTCCTATGTGTCGTAAGATGCATTATCAGATACTTATAAAGAATTATCCTGACACTGTGGGATAAGAATAATAACAACCGTCTCTTAAAAAAAATTTTTTTAACTCGGAAGATGATGGCAGTGATTGAAGCCCCAACACATATGACAATAACATGGACACTGGGGACTAATACTAGAGACCACCTCTCAAAGTGTGCTCTCTGCCTGGCACATCCTCACCATAATCTCATCACAGAAACCTGCTATGGTGTTTTGTCACCGTCAAGCCAATTCCCACTCATGGCGACCTCGTGTGTGTACAGTTAACTGCTCTGTGAAAAAACAGGCTTTTCACGGCTGTGACCTTTCAGGAGGTGATTGCCAGCTCTGTTTTCTGAGGCACCTCAGGGTGAGTTCGAATCATCAACATTTCTGCTAGGTTTATTCTCCCCATTTCATAGATGAGGAAATGAAGGCATAGGAATCTCATTCAGCAAAATGTCTGAGCAGCAAAATGGCCAAGAGATAGAAACAGACCCAAAATAAGAAGACAGGAAGAGAGAGATCTTAGCAGTGCTGTTTGAAGTTGTCATGACCCCTGCCAATTCCTCATCTGCCAGGGTCCCCACATCTGTCAGCAGATGTGGTCTCATCCTTGATGAAGACTAGATGGCATGGGAGGCACTGCCCTCATTCTCATTTCTTTTAGATAACCTCTCAAAACAATAAAATGTGACACTTTAGGCCTTGGTCTTGTGAGGGGCACCCCCATGCAGCTGTCAAAGATGTCAAACAACGTAATGGGACCATTAACAAAAGGCCGCCTTTGATCTACTTCTTCTCTCAGGGAGGATCTTTGTACGTCACACCAATAAATGCAAACCTTCTACTGCTACTTCCTTTCAAGAGAAAGTCATCCCCTCTGGGGATAAGAGAGAGAGAGGCTGGTGAAGGTTAATATTCTGTCACCTAAAAGAGCCTGTGTTGTCAAAGAGTAAGGTTTTGGTAAGTAAAGCTGGATTGTTCTTCATGGGCTGCCTGTGGCTGCTTTGTTGGCTTCTAAAATAAAGGCTGGCAGTTTGAACCCAGCCGGCAGTACTGCGGGAGAAAGGCCTGGCAAACTCCTTCCAAAGGTCACAGTTAGGATGACCCTTTAGAGTGCATTTCTACTCTGCACACACGAGGTCACCATGAATCGGAACTGACTCGACAGCCCTCGGTATGCCTGCTTTCATGTGACAATACAGAGTTGAAGAACTGCAACATAGCATTTGTTCTACAAAGCTGAAAATACTTGCTCTTCTAGACTTTTACACTAAAAGACTGCCGAACCAGAACTCTCCAGGTCTGAGGTCAAAATGTGGGCTATAGGGTAAAAGAGAGCCAAGTATTTGTATCATCAATGTGCCTCGGTGGGCACAGAAATGGCAGCTGGTCATCAGCAACACTGACTGGCTACCCTGTGTGACCCTCCTTTACCTTTCCCAGTGGTGAGGATGACAGCGTAGCCTTTGATGGGCCCGTGGCTGGCTTCAAACCCACTGAACTTGACCTTTACTGAATTGTGACTGACCAGCGTGATGTTAGGGGATCCATCTGGAGGAGGGGGGTCTGAAACAAAGCAGAACAAAACATGGTCACCTGACAGTAAAAAGCAAGATTACTCAGGAGGGAATCTGCTCCCATGCTCTCCTTCAAATCACCCGTCTTCTGTTTGTGATGTGCTGGGCTCGTGCACAGCAAATCCAGAAGCAAAGTGGGGGCCAGGGAGGAGCCCAATCGGGGAAAAGAGATGGTGGATCCTCTGGGAGCCTGCCCAAGTCACAACCACATCCTCGGGGTGGGCTCCTGGCTGCCTTCTTTGTGCAAGGTAACTTCCTGTTAGCCTCTCCAGAGGAGCCCTGGTATGCAATGGCTTAAGCAATGGTGGGTTTGAACCCACCATTCTCTCCATGGGCAGGTGAGGTGGTCTGCTCCTGTTAAGACTGACAGCCTCAGAAATCCTATGGGATAGTCCCACACTGTCCCACGGCTCACTAGGAGTCACAATCAACTTGACAGCATTGGGTTTGGTTTAGGTTTGAGTTAGTCCCACCAGACCCAAGATGGGCCAGGAGAAGGAGAGAGACTGAAAGCAGGAGAAGGAGAGAGACTGTGTGGTGGGGAGCTGTGAGCAGATGCCTGCCCATCACATGGACTTCACACCGGAGAAGAGAAGCTGATGGCACAGCTGCCCAAGGCAGCAAAGACCAGAGAAGGAGAGAGCACACAGGTTCCTGGGGCCCGGCCGCACTCCGGCTGTGCTGTTGTGAGCTGCCGTGAAGCCAGCCCCAATTCATGGCCACTCCATGCACAATGAAATCAATTCAATGAAACACTGCCTAGTCCCAAATCATCCTACAACGAACTGATTATGGGATGGAGCCTTGTGATCCACTCACTGATTTTCGGAAGCAGACTGCCTACTCTAAAAGTACCTCTAAAACCTGCTCAGAGCCTCCACTGACATCCCAGTAAGTGACTGTACATGAGGTACACTGGCCGAGAATCAAACTCTGCTCTCGTGCATGAAGTCCCCATTTTGCTGGAGCTGGATTAAAATGCCACCAAGAGAAACCCGACCAGCCCTCTTCCCAGAGCCAGAAAAGTTCCCAGTGGAGCACTCAGTGGATGCCTTTGTGATTGGTGCGACCCTTCTTCTTTTCCAAGCTATCTTTCAATTCCATTTTCCCATGAATTTCAAAGACTTCAAAATCAAAAAAATCCCACTACTGGCAAAATCCATGGGCTTTCTGAGGCTGTAAATCTTTACAGAAGCAGACTGCCACAGCTGTCTCCTACAGAGTAGCTGGGGGCTTCTAACTGCTACCACCCCCTGCTCAGCTTCAGAAACAAGTCCCTGCTTGTGGTTCAATGTTGTATATAGTCACATGTTGAAATGACAATATTGAGTTCACTGACGCGTTATTCACATTAATCTCAGCTCTTTCTTTCCTTCCTTCCTTCTTTCTTTCTTCCTTTCTTTTTTTTTTAATGAATGTCTCCTAATTCTATGCAGCTCGCATTACTCAAGGAACTGCCCAGAGTGGCCACTTAGGGGCACTGTCCTCAAGTCTAACTGCAAGCAGCCTTAACTGAGGTTTCCTTACATGGGCTCCCAAATTTTCCATCAGCTATTGGACTTCTGAGCAGTGCATATGGTTAATGCATTTGGCTACTGCCCAACAGCTTGGTGGCTTCCAGAAAAAATCGGAATCTAGATCAAACATCTTATCATATTAAAAAATTAATACCATATTTTAAAGTGCAATTTTATAAGTAATGCTGTTACCTGTAAAAGGGGAAAGAAAAAGTCTCCAGACTCCATTCAAGTCCTTGGAGATACAGTGTCACTAGAAGACAATCACCGCCTTGGAGCAATACATACGGGAATGTTTACAAATAAAATGCTATAATGACTGGGATTGGTTTCAAAGTGCTTCAGTAAGGAGAGAAAAAGGAGGAAAAGATACAAATGAAATGTGACTGGCCCACTGCTGTTACTCGTTCTACTGGGCGTTGGTGGACAGTGGGTTTCATTACACGATCCTCCATTTTTGCATATGTTTGAACATTTCTCTAAACATGTTCTTTTAACATTTTTTAGCATATACTTAAAAGAATATGTGGCAAAGAATCAGTCTGCAAAGTCAAGGATCCTTCTGAAATATAAAAATTACTTTCTTCTTACTCTGCTTTTTCAGACTCCTATGGAGCAAGTTGCCATTCTGTGCCAATAAAAACAAATATTCCTATCAATATTGTGGGCTACTGCGGCAGACTGCAAAGTTGTTTCAACTGTAAGGTCGGTACTTCAACCAACCTTGGTTGAACTATGGGTCGGAATCGACTCGATGGCACTTAACAACAATATATTAACTAAATAAAGATAATAAATAGCTGGGGGAATATTGTTGTTAAGTGACGTCGAGTCAGTTCCAACCCATAGCCACCTGTATAGGGTTTCCAAGCAGCAGTTGGTGAGCCTGAAACACCGACCTTGCAGTTCAAAACGACTTTGCAGTCCAGAACATTAACCCACAGCCTCACACCAGGACTCTGGAGGCAGATTAAAGAAAGGAAAAACAAACTGATTTCAAGGCCACATTTGTCATCATCACGCTGGGGTACCCACAATGCCATGTGACTGCTCTTCTGGTCTGGTGCCTACCTGTGATGCCAGTGGTGCAGATGTTCTGGGCAGGGGATGAACTATTTCCACAGGACAAGGTGGTCATGATGATGTTGTACGAGGTAGAAAAATTCAAATACATGACCTCTTTCCTGTAAATGGTGGTGTTCTCCAAAGTGCAGCTCTCCAGGTCCAACTCGTGCTCCCAGGCTCCATTGCTGACCTCCAGCTTGAAGCCAGCATTGGTGCCGGGAGGACAGGCATAGGTGAGAAGCAAGGTGGGTTTTTTGGGGACCATCTCACAGTGGAAGCCCACCGGTGCAGCATCTACACAGCAAGCACAACACAGTGTGAGCTTCTGGAATATTTGCTTTTACAAACACCGAAACAGGGGAGCGGAGGACTCCCAGCTCATTAGTGATGAGGAGGCAGGTATGCGGCATGGGGAAGGAGGAGGCAGAGGCTGACCCTGAATCGAGTAACACATAGCTGTGTGGCCTTGGGTCAAGGAGTTCCTTTGGTGGTGCAACAGGTTAAGCACTCAACTACCAGCAGAAAGATTGGTGCTGTGAACCCACCCGAAGGCGCCTTGGAAGACAGGTCGGATGATCTGCTTCCAGAAAGCCATCGCCTTGAGACCCCTAAGGAGCACAGCTCTACTCTGCACACCTGGGGGGCCATGAATCGGAACCAACTGGATAGCACCCACCACCACCTAGCAGTTCTGAGCCCACACAGCAGGCTATTTGAGGATGAAATGAAATAACGATGTCAGTCAAGCAGGATGCTGGACCCCTGAGCAGAAGCACGGTCATTCTGTGAGTGCTACCCACTCCTTCACCTGCATCATCTCATTCCAGGCCTGTCAACCATCCTGCTTTACCTGGTATGGTTAATACTGTCTCATTCTGCAAATCAGTGGAAGCTTAGGGTGTGGATTCACTTCTTAATTCTGTGGTAACAAATGACCACTTTATCCCGTTGTTTAACAATGACTTTTACACTGATACACTATAAACTTCAAGGCCCAACATTATGCATACCCCTACCCATTACCGCTCTGTCTCAGTTCCTACCCTTCATCCTCTTTCTCTGGTGGTTCCACTCCCGCCACCATGACCTCGCGCTCTTCCTCCAACGCAGCAGTCCTGCTCCAGCGTCAGGACCTTTGCACTGACTATTCCCTCAGTCTGGTATGTTCTATGCCCTGATGTCGGCATGGTCTTTGCCCAAAAGTCACCTTGTTTATTGAAGCCTTCACTGAGTGCCCTGGAGAAACATTTCATTTCCCTTTTACTGCTTTCCTCCCCTCTCCTTACCACTAATCATCATGCAATAAATTGCTTATCTCTCTTGTTTACTATCTGTCCTTCCCACAAGAATCAGTTTCCAGAAGTTGGAGACTTGTCCATTTCATTTTAAGATGTAGTAAGTGCTCAATTAAATATTTGTTGAATGAATAAATGAAGAGATCAACAGAGTCTCAGGGAGCTCAATGCCAATGACTACAGGATACACAAGGTCAACAGAATAGAACAGAAGGAGGCCAAAAGCATCTAGGGTTCCTCACCTGTACAGAATGACTCAGAGCTGGATGTCCCCTTAGTGACATTCCCAACCTGTGAGAAGATCGTCACTGTGTAAGATGAGCCAGGTATCAACTCAGTAACTGTCATACTGGTGATCCCAACATCCGTGATAACTTCCATTGGGCTGCTGGCATTCCCATCAATATGGAGAGAGTACGTGTACGTAGCAGAGGCGTTATCAAAGTTCTGCCAGCTAAAAGTTGCCGCTGTGGTGTTGGTACTTATTTCAATGTTGGACACATTGCTGGGCTCTTTATTTCAGAAAAAGAAGAAGTGAGAATTAGCTTGGCTTCCAAGGCTGTTTTATTTACTGCATCCAAAAACAGCCTGGCTCCTTTGGAGAAAGAATGAACAAAACTATTATTTCATAGAAGGAAAGGCTCCCAACAAGACATTCAGAAAACACTTGTAGAGATGACAGCTTAGAAGAATTGGAAGTTTTTCAGGTTTCTTTTAAGAGTAATGGAGATTAACTCAAAAGTTATTTTCAACATATAATTTCCTGTTTTTTGTTTTTTTATTGGATTATCAAATAAGAAAAATACATTGAAAAGGTATTATGAACAGCTAGCTCATCTATACAGTAAATTTATGTCAGACGTTGGAAAAACACCCACATGCCTGTCAGCATGTCATACATACTGTGGTGGTTTTTGTGGGGAAGCTATGCCCCTAGTGTTTCAAATACCATCAGGGTCACCCATGGTGGTTTCGGCGGATCGTCTAGATTAAGAACAAACTAGGAAGAAGGAATAGGCGGTCCACTTCTGAGGGATTAGGCCCCTGAAAACCAGATGAGGAGCAGTGAAATGGTGGCAGCAGATGAGCACCTCAAGCTGGAAAGCACTCAAAATCCAACTAAGAAAGCCCTGCCTCCACAAAGAAGAGCTGACTGAGGAACATGGCAGGATCTTCATTTGCTGATGAGGCATGGTATAAAATGAGAAGAAACAGTTGTAAACATCCATTAATAATCAGAATGTAGAACATACGAAGTATCAATCTAGGAAAACTGGAAGTTATCAAAAATTAAACGGAACACATGAAGATCAATATTCTAGACAATTCATGAGCTGAAATAGACCGGTATTGGTCATTTTGAATCAGAGAATCATATCATTTACTATGCCGGAAATGATAAGCTGAAAAGAAATGGTGTCACAGTCATCATCAAAAAGAACATTTCATGATCTGTCTTGACGTACAATACTGTCTGCGATAGGCTAATAACTTTACTCTAACAAGGAAGACCAGTTATTACAACTATTATTCAAATTTACACACCAACCACTAAAGCCAGAGAAGAAACTGAAGAATTTTACCCACTTACTCAGTAGGAAACTGATTAAACATGTGATGCATTGATTACTGGTGACTGAAATGTGATTATTGGTGATTGAAATGTGAAAGTTGGAAACAAAGAGGAAGAATCAGTACTTGGAAAGTATAACCTTGTTGATAGAAATAAGATTGGAGATTGCATACCAGAAGTTTGTAAGACCAACAACTTATTCGTTGCCAATAAATATCATTTTCAACAACATAGACAGTGACTATACATGTGGAACTCACCAGATGGAATGTACAAGAATCAAACTGACCATATCTGTGGAACGAGATTATGGAGAAGTTCAATATCATCAGCCAAAACAAGGCCAGGAGCCAACTATGAAACAGACCATCAACTGCTCATATGCAAGTTCGGGCTAAAGCTCCAGATAATTAAAACAAGTCCACAAAAGCCAAAGTATGACCTTGTGTACATCCCACCTGAACTTAGAGACCACCTCAAGAACAGATGTGACGCATTAAGGCCAGAGGAGTTGTGGGATAATACAAGACCATCATATATGAAAAAAGCAAAAGGAAAGGTCACTAAAAAGACAGGAAAAAAAAAAAAAAAAGATCAAAATGATTCTTGAACCTAGAATAGCTAAAGCAACTAGAAGAAATGATGGAACAGAAAATTTCAAAGGGAAGAACACATTCAGCATTTCTCAAGCTGAAAGAATGAAGGAAAATCTGAAACTACAACCTGAAATGTTTAAGGATTCTATGGGCAAAATATTGAACAAGACAGGAAGCATCATAAGATAGAAGGAGTACACTGAGTTAACATTCAACTATTTCAGGAGGTAGCATCTGTTCAAGAACTGATGGTATTGAAGGAAAATATCCAACAAGCTACACTGAAGGCATTCACAAAACACAAGTCTCTAGGAATTGAGCTCTGGTAGCGTCGTGGTTAAGTATCAGGTTGCTAACCTCAGGGTCAGCAGTTCGAAATTACCAGCTGTTCTGCAGGAGAAAGATGAGGCTTTAAACCCTGTACAGGGTCAATATGAGTTGGAACTGACTCCACGGCACATAACCACCAACCATCACCAGGATTTAATGGAATATCAATGAAATGTTTCAACAAACTGAAAGCACTCACTCACCTATGCAAAGAAATATGAAAGAGAGCTAACTACATGACCAAAGTGTTGGAATGGATCCTATTTGTGCCCATTACAAATAAAGATGAACCAAAGGAATGTGGAAATAATTGAACAATAGTATTACTATCACACATAAATAAAAATTTGCTGAATATTTAAATAATGACTGCAACAGTATATTAACAAGGAGCTGCCAGAAATTCAAGGTCAATTCAGAAGAGGACAAGCAATAAGAGATACCATTGCTAACGTACAATGGAGGTTGGCTAAAAGTTGAATGCTATTGATTATACAAAGGCATCTGACTGTGTGGATCATGACAAGCTACGGATGGAAATTCCAGAACATTTAATTGTGCTCAAGAGGAACCTGAAAATAGATCAAGAAGCAGTCCAAGGGGATACCATGTGGTTTAAAAGCAGGAAAGGTATGTCAGAGTTGTATCCTTTCACCAAATTTATTCAGTCTATATGCTGAGCAAATAATCCAAGAAGCTGGACTACCTGAAGAACGGAGCACTGGGATTAGAGGTAATATCATCACAAACCTGCTATACGCAGAGGACACAATCGTGTTTGCTGAAAGCGAAGAGAATTTGAAGCATTTACTGAAGACCAAAGAACATAGCCTTCACTGTGCATTATAAATCAATGTAAAAGAAACAAAAATTCTCAATAAATCACATTATGGTAAATAGAGAAAAGATTGATGCTACCAATTTTATTTGAATCCATAATTAACACTCTAAGAAGCCAGAAGCAAGAAATCAAATGATGTATTATATTGAGCAAATCTGCTCATTAAAGTGTTAAAGAGCAAAGATGTCACTCTGAGGACTAAAGTGTGCCCGACCCAACTCATGCTTCACATGCATGTGAAAGGTGGACAAAACTAAGGAGGAACAAAGAAGAAATGATGAATTATGGTGATGGAGAAGAATATCGACAGTACCATGGGCTGCCAGAAGAACAAACAAATCTGTGTTGGAAGAAGTACAGCTAGCATGCTCCTTAGAAACATGGATGACAAGACTTCATCTCTCATACTTTGGACACATTAAAAAGAGGGACCAGTCTCTGGAGAAGGACATCATATCACGCTTGGTAAAGTGGAGAGTTGGCAAAAAAGAGGAAGACCCTAACAAGATGGACTGACCGACCCAGGGGCTCAAACTTAGTAATGACTATGACCATAGCAAAGAACCAGGCAGTGTTTTGTTCTGTTGTGTATGGGGTCACTATGAGTCAGAGATGACTCAACAGCACCCAACAACACTGGGAAAATACTTCCATCACAGTTACATGCTAAGTCCCTCACCCTGGAATTATGTTCAATGCCAGCAGAGTAAGATGACTCTCTTCTAGTCTGTATCCCAAGGAATTAATGGAAGACTTACAGCTTCTAAAGACGATGCCAAGTTCACAGCCAGCCGTTCTAGAGCAGTGCTCCATGAATGCTTTCCAATTAAGCCATTTCAAATTCAACCTGGACCCCAGAAATGGAATCAATCCTTATCTGAACATTTAACCAACAGTTGACCCTTGAACAACACAAGCTTGACAGCACGGGTCCACTTACATATGGATTTATTTTTTTAACCACCCCGGGATGCTATTCATCCCCACATGAGCCATCACGTATCCAGTAAATTGCATATCACAGGAAAAAGTCATCTTTTGTGGTTCTTGTGTATTTTCCTGGTGTTCAGTGCAATACCGTTTTTTCAACCGCATAGGGAGTCAGCGCCCCTAACCTGTGTTATTCAAGGGTCAACTGAACTTACTTCCTGCCCGCCAAGTGAAAATCAGAGAGAGCACGCCCTTGGAATGGTGACCCAAGAGACTTACGTGTGTATTCTACAGTGGAGCTGGAGATCCCGCGGACACCACCCACTTCCGGAGTGATTGTGATGTTGTATAGGGTGCCCGGCATGAGACCGCTCAGATTGATCTTTTTCTGGTAGCTGACCGTTTCGTTGGAGCTGACTTCAGCCTGTATATTTAAATGGTAGAGGTATCTGGAAGCACTGTCTGTACTCTGCCACTCCAACTGCATTTCAGTTGTGGTAACACGCACCACGTGGATGTCAAACACTGCACTGAAATCTGGGCCAAGGAAAGGAGCAAAAGGAAATCGATTAATAGGCGTCACAAAGTCCACCTTATTTCAAAGTGGATATCGCTGGCTGGCGGCCTACAGGTGACTTTGTTTGCTTGTTTTCTTTTTGCTTCTCTGTATTAATGGAGCCCTCTGGTAGCGTAGTGGTTACGAATCGGGCTGCGAACCTTAAGGTCAGCGGTTCGAAACTACCAGCCGCTCCGCGGG
>NW_006408593.1:14333173-14336052 GCF_000296735.1 Chrysochloris asiatica | reverse complement strand
TGATGGTATATGGAGGGGATTATAATCAAGTTATATGAATTGTTGAATGTGAAACTGATGATGTGCCCTGTAAACTTCACTCAATCCACAATAAAAATCTTAAATTTAAAAAAAAAAAAAGTAAATGGTGAAGCAGTGAAAACAGAGTCCATTTTTCCAAAGAGTTAATTCAGAAGATATATGCAAGAAGGTGACGATGCACATGCTGGGAAGAAACACTCTTGAGTCTTCTTGTGGGACAAGCTCTGGCTCCCAGGAAGACATTGTTCTGCCACTGGCTCTGGCCTTGGGTATATTGTTCAGTCATGCTGGCCTATAGTTTTCTCATCTACCAAAAGGGAATCCTAATACTTACCATGAAGGGCTTTGCAATACATACAAGGTTCCTGGCACAGTGCTGAAGAAATGCATGGCTGATCTCTAATACCACTCATTAGTCTACCACACTATTGAAGGAGCTCTGGTAGCAAAATGGTTCCAAGTCAGGATGCTAACCTCAAGTCAGCAGTTCAAAACTACCAGGTATTTCATGGGAGAAAAATGAGGCTTTCTGCTCCCATAAAGATTTACAGCCTCGGAAATACTATACAGGGTCGTTATGAGTCAGAACCGACTCCACAACACATCACCACCACCACCACCACCATTGTACTGTTGAAGTCCTGGTGTGGCGCTGTGGGATAAAGCACTGGACTGCAAAGTCGGTTTGAAACACAAGGTTGGCAGTTCAAGCTCACCAGCCACTCCTCGGGAACCCTATAACAGGGTCGCTATGAGTTGGAACCGACTCCACGTCACTTAACAACAACAACCATACCACTGGTATTTCATGATTGTTCGTTTTAAACCATTTTGGGGGAACAGAAAGCTTCTTATTTGCTGCCTGTCATCCTATTTTGAAGGGCACATTTAAGCAGACAAAGGGTGAAATATAGCTGTGATATTATGTCAGCATCCAGGAGACAAAAGGCCACGGATATCCAGGTTCCTTTTGTCTCAGTGTAGAGTTCTCTAGGTCTCCACCATACTACAATGGATAGTCCAAGCAACAGCTGGAGTCAGACCAGAGGTCTAATCCCACCCTTCTCCTTTTCCAGGAGTGGCCCACGCTACCTCTTTCACTTTGGCTTTCTCATGCATAACCTAAGTGCCAACCAAGCACAAGAATGCTGCAGGCACTGAGTGAGGCAGTGCACAAAGCCCTGTGCATGGGCAGCGTCAACAACAGTGACCAGTATGACATCACACATCCTGGAATAAGAGCCGCCGTGGACTTACCCACTCAGCTGCGCATCACTTGGGTCAGGGAACAGCGCTTATTTATCTGTGTAACTGGGCCTACCCATAGCAGGCAGACAAGAATGGTTCAGGAGAAGGAGTGAACTCACGAGTATACACTTGGAGAAAGCCGGGCGTGCCTTCAGCGTTACCACTTTGTATAGGATGCACGGTGATGTTGTATAGGGTGCTCGATGTGAGTCCAGAGATGACCACATGGGGCTCCAAGGCCGTGTGACTAAAGGAGCTGTTCTCCCCGACGACTTGTATTCTGTAGATGAACAAGGGGAACGACACAGGGCTCCTGATCTCCCAGGTCAGGTTCATGCTTGTGGCATTGATGCTCACAACTCGGATGCCAAAAACCTCACCGACAGACTCTGTGAAGACAGGAGAGGAGTTCAAATGACTGGGAATGGCCAAGCCAAAGGGAGAGAGAGAGAGAAGCTTTCATTAGGGCATGACATCACTCTTAGCAGTTGTTCCTCCTTCCTCTGCACAGCTGAACCACAACTGGAAATGTGTGTGAGTCCCAGGAAAAGTCAGGTCTCCTCGGTCCATGAAAAAAAACCTGGCTGACTACAATACCACAGTTGCACATTGTTCTTTTTGTGGAGTCGAATTTTATAGATAGCGCTGGACTCCTAACCAAACAATAGCATGGTCTCAATGCATGCCTCACCCGAGGTGCCAGGAGCGGTGAACACTCCATCCTACACGCCTGTGGCATGGGAAGGTCTGGGTACCAAGGCTACTGTGCTGTTGCTGTGAAGTCTCGTCGAGTCAATTTGGGCTCACGGAGACCCTATTGAGGGTTTCCAAGGAGCAGCTGGTGGGCTTGAACTGCCAACATGGTGGTTGATTCTACAGTGCCACACCAGGAGTCCAAGACTAGCTCTGCTTAAATAGCCAAGGAGACTACAGAAAGTCACTTGAGTCTTGGTTTCCTCGTCTATAAAATCCAAACGACAATCTTGATCTCAAGAGGAGTGAACCCAAGAGTGCCGATTGTTCTCCATTTGCTCATGCCCCCTCCCCAACCTACCTCTGCCCTTCCTCTGCCTGCTCTGAGCCGTAGGGGGCTAACTCTACCTATCGCCTGCCAGATGGTCTGTGATTGGATTGCATCCACAAGTGACACAGCAGACGAGTAGTGCTGAGGAGAAAGCAGTTGATACATTCTCCCCATTTTCTCCTGCTCTGAACATGTGTCCTGGCAAAGCTGCTTCCTTTGTGCCTGGACGTCACTGAGGTCCAGAAACACCACGTCCTCCTCTGGTCCTTCAGCCCTAGAACTGGCCTTTCACCTCGGCTAGTGTCAGGATGCCTGGACATCTTCATCTCCTGGTTTCCTTAATCCTGTTCCACAGGGGAGAAGCCTACCATAACTGCTGTTTATCACCAACCACAACAGTTCACAGGGAGCGACGTGGTTAGGAGTCGGGCTGCTCACCTCAAGGTCAGCAGTTCAAAACTACCAGCTGTTCCAAAAGAAAAAGATGAGGCTTTCTGCTCCTATAAAGATTTATAGCCTCAGAAACCCTAGACAGGGTCGCTATGAGTTGGAACTGACTCCACAGCACATAACCACCACCACCACC
>NW_006408593.1:14294087-14332698 GCF_000296735.1 Chrysochloris asiatica | reverse complement strand
CACCACCACCACAGTTCAGAAGGGCAGCAGCAGTTCAGTGGTAGAGTTCTGGCCATGTGGGAGAACCGGTCTGATTCTGGCCATTATACCTCAATCAGCCAGTGGAGGCTTGCATGTGTCATTGTTTGCACACAGTTTTCAGTGGAGCTCCCAGACTAGGAAGACAAGCCTATCCATCTACTTCCAAAACACAAAAAATCAGCCAGTGAAAACCTTAGGGATCTGAGCAATCTGCTTCTGCTGTGTATGGGGACACCGTGAGTCAGGGGTCAAGTCTACAGCAGCTAGTGACACCAAGACAGTTAGTGCCAACGAGGCTGTGCGTATCCATGTGATCATAAGCTGAAGATGTCAGCACTGATCCTGTAGGCCTGCTCAAAATGCTTTTTTAAAAAAGCAGGACATTCAAGGCCAGTGCTAACCTACATGACCCCTTTCTGCAAAGGAGGCAATGAGCATTACCTTTCCATGGCCCCTGCTTGAAGAAGGTCACACAACCTGATTCCAGCTCTAGTCACCCTCCTGCACAAACACCTGGTAAGCAGAACAACCTACAACTGTAACCAACAACCCTGGAGTAGCCCCTGACTTCTCTCTTCTTGCACCTGACCCCATCCTTTAGAAACTAAGCCTCCCACCTGCCACTCCTGCTGGCCACCACATCCCCAAGAGGTCCAGTGGCACCTCATATGGCTGCATTCTCTCCTCCCCACTCCACAATTCAGATCCTAGGAAAAGGCAATCATTCCTAGCAAACAGGACTTGCCCACATCTTGCTCTGTACAAGTTACGTAGTCTAGCTAATCAATGTCTCCAACCAAACCAAACCAAACCCACTGCCATCAAAGTGATTCCAACACTACAGAGAGAAGACCCTAGAGGACAGAACAGAACCGCCCCCCAGGGTTTCTGAAGCTGTGAGATTCATTGAAGCAGACTGCTACAGCTTTCTACTGTGGGGCAACTGGCAAATTAGAAGGGACAACCTCTTGGTTGGCAGCTGAGCCCTTTACCCACTGTGCCACCAGGGTTCCCATAGTCACTTCCTCTCTAAGTACACCGCCCCCCCTTTTTTACTCTTTCAAGATTAGACCATTCTCAAAGCATCCATGTAACTGCTTTCTAGGAATCAAATCAATGCCCTGGAATGACCAGGGTCTTTGAGACACTGCTGATTCCCCGTTTCCTCTGCACCCACCCTTAGGCTCCCATCTCAAATCCTCATCATTGAGGGCCTGGGTGCCTGGGTGCCCCTGTCCAGTGTCCTGCCTGAGGTCTCTCATTTCATGACAAGCCCATCCTTCTGAACACCCACCTCAGCACTGTCACTCTCTCAGGTGTGAGGACATGTGTGGGCCTCTGATATTTCTTATAAAATTACATCTTCTACTTAACCCACAGAAGAGAGCAAAGCTCCCAGACTGGTGCTGTGTGGTCTCTGTAACAGAGCTGAAGCTCCGTGTTCCCAGTCCTACTGCCCACAGCGCCCTGTGTGCTCCTCCATACCTGGGCCCATCATCTGGACGGCAGGTCCTTCCCTCTCTCCACCAATCCAGATTCTCCCTGGAGAAGATGCCTTCCCTCGGGTTTTGCTATCCAAATTCTGCTCCTGCCTCCCAGTGTCCACAGCACCTACTGTTGGCAGTGGTTGATGTCAAGCTGATGCCAACTCATGGCAAACCCATGTGTGCAGAGGAGAACTGTCCTGTAGAGTTTCCAAGAAGGGGCCTTTTGATAGTATTTCTGAGGCTGCTCTGGGTGGGTCTGAACTGGTAACCTTTTGGTTAGTAGTTAAGTGCTTAACCATTTGCACCACTGCAGGCCATGCTCCCCACAGCACGTCATGGAGGTTATAATGAATAGTGGCAGCCAACACCCCTCCCAAACAACACCCTGGGTGGGAGCAAGTGCTTGTCATCCACATGGAAGCGAAGGGGACAGAGTCCGTCTTCCTGGAACCCACTGAAAAATGCACTGCTGCTGAGTCGATTCCAACTCAGAGGGACTCTAAGGGGAATGGTGGTGGTGGTGGTGGTGGTGGTAAGTATCAACGAGTCAGTTCCAACTCAAAGTAACCCTGTATAGGGTTTCCAAGGAGAAGCTGGTGAACCAGCGACCTTGGGGTCCAGCTCATTAACCTGCAGTGCCACACTGCTCTAAAGAGTTTCTGAGACTATAAAGCCTTATCTTGCTCCCAAGGCGTGATGGGTGGATTTGAACTGCCGACATTACAGTGAGCAATGCAATGCTTAACTCACGGCACCACCACGGCCCCTACCTCTTGGCATTGCCATCCAGAAAGCAGATCCGTGGCCTCTCTCCAGGGACTCGGAATCCTGAAGAAGTGTCACTAGTCAAGTGTGGAAAAGAGGGATCCACCACTGCTGGGCTCAGCCCACCTGAGTGTCCGAGATGCCTGACTAGGTTCCATCCCGGGTCCTCCAGCCACACCCAGACCCTTACAGTTCTATGAAAGCCTTTCAAAGGATGTATTTGGGGTTAAGAGAAGCAGAAGCCGTTTCTGGTGCTCCACAGGGCCACCTCAGGTACTTCTCTGGGTGTGTCTATCTCAGCTCCTGTGAGAAAAGAGTCTGCTCCCTCATCGACACTCTAAGAAGCCTTCAGACACCAGTCAGCTTGCCAAGTGGAGCTGCTGATCAATTACAGCTTTGTTGCTGTCATTGTAAGGTGCTGTCAAGTCAACTTAGACTCTGATGTGACAGAGTGGAACTGCTCTACAGGGTTTTCTGGACTCCAGCAGACACACTGGGTGGATTCAAACCGCCAACCTCCCAGTCAGCAGCTGAGCACTTAAATATTGTGCCACCAGGGGACCTTAAATTATAGCTAGCAAGTAGTCATTTGCATGTCATCAGGTCTTTCCAAAGAAAGATCAGTACAAATTCTAAGGTCAGGCCAAAAAACAAAAAACAAAAATTCATTTTCTTATCTCAATTTAACCAGCACCAACAAAATGAGTATCTAGAAAAGGAAAGTATGATGTTCGTTTCTCTCCGTGGTTAATATGGTCCTTCTGGATGTAGATATGAAAGACAGGCATAGGGTGGACCTAATACAGCCACACAGCAGTTGGTTATTTGTCCCCTCGAGCTCAGTGAGAGATACGCCTGAGCTAGGGAGTCCAATGGACCTGAATGGATCTGCTCTGTCTAGAAGCTTCCTCCAAGAACCGCTCTCTGACAAGAGCACTTACTAAGCAGGAAATAACTCAGGAGCAGAATCACAGAAAGCAAAGTTTAATGCTAGAAAATTCTGGCAGAAGCCATGTCACAAAACTCAACATACTTGTACTGAACACCGTCTCCTGAGGCTGTCCTTTGGTGCCATTTGCTGCTTGAGAATAAACAGTGGCCTTGTACCGTGAGCCGGACTTTAACCCAGCGAGCCAGACTTCTGTGTCCCAGGTCCCCAGATGAGGGGCGAAGTCTGTGGATTTACAGCTGAATAATGGTTCCTCTGCAGTCCTCCTCTCTGTGTTGTTGGCTTGTGTGTCAAACACAAAAGGCAAAGACATTTAACTGCAACAGAAACACAGCCCCCATCTTCCCTGATTCCTACCCCACCCAGATGATACATCAGAAAATGCCCACAGTCAGCACTCCACGAAATATCTGCCCCCTTCCTCGCCAGCCTTAAAGGGCCCTGACTCTTGGCAGATATTTTGCTCCATCCACTTACCCCAGGTAAAAACCATCCGTTACCACTGAGTTGATTCCAACTCAGGGAGAACCCATGTGTGTCAGAGTAGAACTATGCTCCATAGGGGTTTGAGATTTTGGGGGGCGGAAATAAGATTGCCAAGGACGCTCTTCGAAGGTACCTCTGAGTAGACTTGAACTGTCAGCCTTTCAATTAGCAAGCGAGTTAACCAGTTGTACTACCACTATCCCTACCCCAGGGGGCAGTACATACACTAGTGATTCTCCTACTCAACCATTTCAGACCACTTGTCCTTCTTCTGGGACACCATCTTCCGAGCCCCGCTCTGAACATGTGTTCCCAGCTATAGTGACATGATTCCAATCTGGCTAATGGGTTTCACTCAAAGCACTTTCCCGCTGGACCAGACCCCTGCCAATGAGGGCAAGTGTGGCTGTGAGACAGGGGACTAGAGGTGGACATTCCTCCTGAGCTATATGGAAAAGCAGGGAGAGGAAGCAACAGCAGGGAGACTAACACAAACCAAGAACCTGCTCTTTCAGTCTGAGCCATTTACAGCCTGGTTTCTGGCACCTGCCTTCAAGAATCCTAACACCCACACTGTAGCTCTGTTTCCTTGAGTGGAAAATGGGATCAAGACTCATCCTTCTCAACTCACAGACTTGATTCATTGAAAGTACTATGAAACCTGCACATGACTTTCCCAATGTCAGCGCCGAAGTCACCTATTGGACATGCCTGCTGTTCAGATCTTTTCTCAAGGATGTGCTACGTTACACCAGTTGCCCTGCATGGGTTAAAACACCTGTCATGTATTCAGTTGACGATAAAATCCTAAAGGGCCGATCTGTACTCCAGACTACAAAACACGTCAAGGCCCATTTCTATTCTGAGCTCCAAAGTGCTCACTGTTCCTTCCTTTCTCATTCAAGGATGGGAACAAATTAAAATGTGGAGGGAGTAAACACTAGGACAGTCTACAAATATAAAAACACAATTTGTAAAAATATTTATTTACTCAGTGTCAATTCCAGTAAGAGGGGTGGATAGGAAGAGGAACCTCACTACCACCAAGGAAGAAGAGCCAGAGGTGGAACATGGCCTTTGGGCCCATAGTCCCTGTAATGAGAACCTCCTAGACCCAGGAAGCAACAACGAAAGGTTGGTCCAGGACCGGGCAGTGTTTCGTTCTGTTGTGCATAGGGTCGCCACGAGGCGGTGTCAACTCGACGGCACCTAACAACAACAACAATAAAGACCCAGGAGACAGGAAGAGAGAATTCTAACACCAAAGACTTCTTGCACAAGATGGCAAGAAGCAACAGCAGAGCACGGTGGCTACCACGGGGTACCTCTTGGCACTTGGTGGAGCTAGGCTCACACCAACACAGAGAGTGAGAGAGTTGAGTGCTTCAAGCCAAGGCTTACTGGAGGAGACCTACTGGAGAAGAGCTTTATAACACTTGCCCAAGCAGGGCAGAGACCCAGTCAGGCCAACCCAAGAGGCCCAAGAGACCTGAGAGGTCAAGGGTTAAAGGGCCAGGAAGAAGCCTGCTAGTGGCCAAGGCTGAGACAGGGGATGGGACACCAAGCTGTCCTGACCAAAGAACTGTATCCCGAGTCATTCCTGAATGTGTTAACTGTCCCCAGGAAACTCCATGAGTAGTATGGTCTCTAAGTTTTATATGGCCAGGGCAATAATGATTAAACCCGGCAGAGGAGTAGAGAGTACCATAGGAGGGATGGCTGGTGTAGGAACTGGTTAAAAATTCGAGAGAGGAACGGGCAAAAAGGCAGATATCTGCCTTGGACTGTTGATTCTCTCTCCTTCCCCCATAGAGTTAAACAAGGAGTTGCCACCATGCCACATTTCCCTTTTTTTTCCTTTTTTTTTTAATGGAAGTACGTTTTTATTACTCACCTATGCCACCTTCTAGGTCTCTCTGGGTTTCAGTGGATACTAGAGGAAATATGGTGACATTGCATTGAGTCCCTGGTTTCAAGTCCTTAGTAATGACCACTATGTCTTGAGACAACTCCTTCTGGCTTCCAGCGGCTTCAAGGAGCAACTGGCAGCTGACAGTGTCATTACCACTGGTCCAGGTGAGAGCAGCCTCCGTGTTCCCCAGGAAGGTGACATTAAGACCCGAGACTGGATTGGGCTCTATGATAGAAGCACAAACTGGGCGTTAATGCAACAAGACATTTGCAGTCCCCTTCCGTTAAAAATGACTAGTGTCAATGATGTTTCATTGTGACGCATTCTAAATATATCCTTTATACCAGAGTCCACGGTATTTCTATCATTTTACATGGAAAAGGATACCGAAAAAAGAATAAATATTGTGACATAAAATGGTAAGTTTTGCTTTATGTAAAGGGAGAAAGTTATCTGGCCCACGACCCCAGAGGTCACCTTATTAAACGTTAAAACCTATGTGCTATATAATCATATATATGGCTCTACAGGATAAGCACTGGACTGCTAAATGCAGGGTCGGTGGTTTAAACTCACCAGCGCTCCTTGGAAACCCTATACAGAGTCCCCATGAGTCTAAACCAACTCAACGGCACTTAACAACAACCATGTGCTGTATAATCATATATGTAACTCTTTAAACTTATAGTTCTGCCTTAACCGGTAGCTAACCTAAGGGAACAGCTTGTCTTCTTATTTGACACAATTGAATCTAGGTGGCCAGGCTCACGGAAACACTTGAAGTCTGTTCTTTCAGAAAGCAATTAAAGCTTAATGGGCATGTCCTGTTTCCACGACTACTCAGTTCTAACAACCACGGCTCATGGATGAAATCGTCTTAGTAAGGTTCCTATGTAAGCTCTGATCATGTAGGAGCACATACAACTAACTCTCTTATGACAGTTATATATTCTGACACAATCATCAACCAAAGAAAAATTGGGGTTCAAAGTTCCTGAACCAAAGTAAAAGTATCCTGAAAATCTTAATTAGATCCCTAATTTACTTAATAATGATGTGCTACCTAACTTTTTTTTTTTTTTAAGTTGTCTATGAAATTTGCATTGGGAGTTCTGGTGATGCTATAGGATAAGCACTACTAACAGTAAAGTTGGCAGTTCAAACCCACCAGCCACTCCTCGGGAGAATGCTACAGCTGTCTGCTCCCATGAAGACTGATGATCTTGGAAACCTTTTATAGTGCCGCTATGAACTTCTGGGGAACTTCTGGTATGACGCTGTAGGATCAGCACTGAGCTGCAAACCACAAGGTTGGAAGTTCAAACCCACCAACCACTCCTCAGACAACCCAGACCAGGTCACTATGAACCAGAATTGATTCCACAACACTTAACAACAACAGCATGATGAGTCGGAAGTCACTTGGCAACAGTGAGTTTGGAAGCACACATTACAGGCTCAGTAAGCTGTCATCGGTGAACTCTGCTCTGACAAGGTCAAGCCCTCAGAGACATTCTGTGGAGTAAGGACACCTGGCTCATGTTTGGGTGCCACCTGGCATATCACCACCACTTATGTTTCCTACTGGCACCAACAGTGAGTCATCTTGTCTCATCACCATTTCAAACTTCTGGGTTCTTGTACATCCTAACTTCTTGTGATAGTTATCAAGTTTTGTGTCAACTTGACTGGGCCAGGATTCTCAGTGGCTTGAAAGCTGCGCTGTAGTTCTCTTCCATGTGAGATTAACATAACACCATCAACTCTATGATGAACTCTGCCATGAACAGCCAATCTACTGACAGGAAGTTTCCTCCAGGTGTGACCTGCTTCCAGCACATGGGGCACTCAGGTGAAACTTGCTTGCTCTCATCTGGGCCTGGATCTTGCATCTCTCTGGCTCATCCTCCAGCCTTCAGTTAGCGGCCTGCTCTATTACCTGCCAAACCTGGGAGTCGTCAGCAGTCTGCCTTCGTACCTTCCGGACCTGCCTGCCTGCCGGTTGACCTGACGATCTTGGTTCATCAGCCCTGCAGCTACTTGAGTCAGAAGCCTCCAGCCTGACATCTGACCCCCAGACTTGGAACTGACCACCCCTACAACTGTGTGACCCATTTCCTTGATATAAAGCTCTTTTTGTATGTGCAAATATCAGCTTCACTGGCTTAGCTTCTCCAGAGAACCCAACCTAAGGCACTTCTATCTTCTCTGTCCTTTCTTCTACTTCCTGCTCTCTTTCACAATTCAATATAGCAAGTGTGCATGTGTGTTCCCGCTCTCTAAAACTATGCTCTGAGAAGTTCCAGAAGCTTCTAGAATTGCGATACCCAACCCCCACCCCCACCCCCACGGCTCCTATCTCTCTTTTGTTCTTGTAGTTAAGTGTCGTCAAGTCAGTTCCGACTCATAAAGACCCTGTGTCAGGTTTCCAAGGAACAGCTGGTGGGTTTGAACTGCCAACCTTTTGGTTCGCAGTCCAGTGCTGATCCTACAGTGCCCCACCAGAAGCCCTATCTCTCTTGAGTTCCTTTTATTTGTTGAATTGATTTTCAAAAGGAGTCTCTCCAGTTGACGGTTTACATGTGTTGTGTTGTTTTGGTTTTTTGTTTGCTTTTTGCTTTTCAGTATTTAATAAAATGAACATGCATTAACGAATGGTTATAAAAATGTTTTAAAGATTTTTCTTTGGATAATTAAAAGGAAAACCTAATGTTCCTCAATTCTATTGACTTCCCTTAATAATACTCACCATTTCACTGAAAATACCGTCTATTGACTTACCAGTTTCCTGGTCAACTGTATGAGGTGTTCCTTGCGTTCCATTTGGTCCTTGTGGAAATATTTCAAAATGATACAGAGTCCCAGGGTTTAAGCTATCAATGGTAATGTTATGGTCACTAGTAGTGGTTGTTTTATTCCGAGGTTCTCCAGCTCCATCCCACGTGGTCACGATCTTAAAGGACGGCACGCCATTGCTACGCCAACCCAAGCCAATTTCCCCTGTGCCGACTCTTGTCACTTGAAAAACAGAGACTGGGCCAGGGACTATGGGAAGAAAATGAATGACCAGGTTAAGAATCGATGTCTTTAGTAGGTGCTACGCTTTTGTTAAAGTTAATGGTATTATCTGGGAATGTTTACGGTTGGACAATATGAGCTTAGACAATGTCATTGAATTAAATGTGGAGACTGTTGACATAGCAAATGTTGTTATCTACATATTTGCCACAATTAAAAAATAAAATTCTTAGCAAACCAGAAAAAAAACAAAAAGAAAGAAAATAATAATCTTCTTCTCCAGAAGAGAGAGATGACAAAATTTCAAAAAATATTTACACCGGAATTAATTTCAAATTTTGGACAACTGATCTTTCTTTTTCTGCTTTGTATTGCCACCTATAATGGACGTCACTCAGAAACTGGGTTTCTGACCATCCAGAGGAAACCTGGTCACAGGGAAGGCAGAGGTTACAGGCTTCAAAGTCATCTCCAAGAAATGAGACCCCCACGGTCAAGGCTCAAGCTCTGGAATAGAACCTTGATTGTTGCTGGCTACTTCATCTTGAACATATAACTAAACCACCCAGAGCTGTCACGCAAGGAGGTGTGGCAGAGGCTACTGCTGATCCCCAAAATCCATTCTCCCCTTTTTCCTTAGTCACAAGATTCCCAGTTTTGAAATGGGGTTACTAGCTATAGGACTGGTAAAGGGAAAAAAGACTACATTTCCTAGACTCCCGTCAGATAGATGCAGCCACTTGACCAAGTTCTAAACAACAGAACGTGGCCACGGCAGACAAGCACACTTCCTGCTGCCCTTTCCCCTTCCTGGAGTTGGAATGTGGATGTGACAATAGTGTGCAGGCCACCATCTTGGGTAATAATGGAGACACAACATGCTGAGGATGGTGGATTCCGGAAGCCTTTGTGACGCTATCCAGGGTAGGTTCACAATGAACTCAATCTGGCCCTGGCTTTTGGGTGACTTTTTCCACTGCAGAGGCTGAGGCGCTAAAATGTGCATTTCTCAGAGTTCCTATGGTTCTGGATGCAATTTAGACCCAAGCAACAAGAGGTCTTCCTCAAATTGTGAAAGGTGTAAGTGGGCCAGAGACATTGCTGGACAGCACAGCCAGGAGGCCGCAGAGGGTCCTGTGAGCACCATTCCACGATCCAGTCATTCCCTCTCCGTGAGTGCAGAGAGCTGGAACAGGAAGCATGTGTCCTCTGCTGGTGTCCTTTCTCAGGGCTGGCCTGGCTCTCGAGCCAACACTGGGTGGGCTGCATCCTCCCAACCCAGGTTCCCAGCTGGGACATGTTCTCCTGGAGCCAACGGCTACAACAGAGGCTTCCTAATTCCTAGCCTGTTGACCGTGCCAGAGACGGGGATGGCCCAGGTGGGCCACTTTGGTAGCATTGGTCTGGGAGACATTTCTGGAGATCCAACCCAAAGCCTGCTCCAGCCTTTCCAAGGATTCCATAAACCCTTAACTCCTGGGATTATGTCTTTCATCTGAAAACAGCCCATGGTTTTTGGCCAACACTCATCTGCTTAACACTGGGCTGCTTTAACTTGAAAGAGAACAAAGTCCTGATTTGTTTAAGTCACTGCTGCTTGAGGTTTTGAATACCCACAGCTGAACCTAAACCCAAAAACTCAAGCCAGTGCCATCAAGTCAATTCTGACTCATAATGACCCTATATAAGGTTTCCAAGACTAAATCTTTACAGAAGCAGACAGACTCAGATATCTTCCTCAGTTCAGCCGGTGGGTTTGAACCACAAACCTTGCGGTTAGTAGCCCAATGCCTAACCCATAGTGCCACCAGGGCTTCTCAGCTTAATCTAATCCTAACTAATGTAGTGATTAAACAGTAAAAGAGCCAACAGTGAAGAAGTCAAAGCAAAGCCCATTCTCCCAAAGAGCTCATCTAGAAGACATCTGTAAGAATGTTAAGATGTATAAGCTGGAAAGGAACAGTTTCGTAAGTAAAAGATCCACGTGGGGCAAGCCCTGACTCCTAAATCAGACCCTCCTGGGTGCAGGTCCTGCTCAGTCATTTGCTGACTCAGTTCAGTGGGTAAACTGCTCAGTTATGCTGGGCTATTTTCTCATCTGTAAAAAGGGAATCCTAATAATATGAAAAGCATTGCGATTACATGCAAAGCTTTAGGCACAGTGCTAAACGCATGGCTGATCTCTAGTACAGTTATTCCATCATATTCCTGTGCTACTTCTTATTGTTGTTGTTGTTGTTGTTGTTCGGTGCTAACACATTGGTTTCAACTCCTAGCAGCCCCATCGACAATAGAATGGCACACTGCTCAGTTCTGTACCCTCCTCACAGTCTGCATCCACTGTACCAACCATCTTATTGCAGGTCTTCTCCTTTTCACTGTTCTTCTCCAGGGACTGGTCCTCCTGAGAGCATATCCAAAGTATGTGAGATCAAGTCTTGCCTTCTTCTCTTTAAGAGGCATTGTAGCTGTACTTCTTCCAAGACAGTTTAATTCATTCTTCTGGAAGCCCGTTGTATATTCAATATTCATAATTCAAATGCATCCAGTCTTACTTATTCATTGTTAAGCTTTCACATGCATATGACGTGACTGAAAATACCATGGCTTGTGTTGGGACCAACTTAATCACCAAAGAGGCATTTTTGCTTTTTAACACTCTAAAGAGGTCCTTTGCAGGAGATCTGTCCCATGCAATAGCTGCTTTATTTCTTGACTGATTCTTTCATGAGCATTGATTTTTTTGGATCCAAGTAAAATGAAAGGCTTGACAACTTCAATCTTTTCTCCATTTATCATGATGTTGTTTATTGGTTCAATTATAAGGATTCCTGTTTCCTTTTATTGAGATGCAATCCATGCTGCAGGCTGTAGTTCTTGACCTTCATCAGTTAAATATTTCAAGTCCTTCATTTTCACCAAACAAGATTATGTCATCAGCACATCATAGGTTGACTTTCTCCAATCCAGATACTGTGTTCTTCTTCATATATAGTCCAGCTTCTGATGTATACTTAGCATGTGGACTGAATGAGTATGGTCAGAGGATACAACCCTGATGCCTACTTTTCTGATTTCAAATCATACACTACCTCCTTGATAGGTTCAACAAACATCTCCTGGTCTATGTACAGGTTCTATGTGCAAATATGGCATTACTGCTTTGTTTTAAAATTATTATGCCGTCTTTGGAACAGAGAGTTTTCATTTGCCACCTGTTGTATTTTTAAGGGCACTGACACAAAGCAAAGACTGAGACGTAGCCTTGTCAGTGATGACAACATAATGGCGGCATCCAGGAGACAAGGGGGTGTGGAAGTCCAGATGCCTTTTGTCTCCATGTGCAAATTTGCTCTAGGTCTCCACCACAAGCACCAGAGGTCTAAACCCACCCCTCTCCTTTATCAGGAGTGGCCCACACCACCTCTCTCAACCTTGGCTTTCTCATGCATAAAATAAGTTTAATGCCAACCAAGGTTAGGCAGAAGGCGTGAACTCACGAGTGTACACTTGGAGAAAGTCGGCCGTGCCTTCAGAACCACCATCTTGTAAAAGATGCACGGTGATGTTGTATAATGTGCTCGGTGTGAGTCCAGAGATGACCACAGGGGTCTCAGTGAATGTGAGATTGAAGGCGCTGGTCTGCCCCACAACTTGTATTTTGTAGGACAAATCAGCATCGCTGATTTCCCAGGTCAGGGTCACACTTGTGGCACTGACATTTACAACTTGGATGCCAAGAATCTGACTTTCAGAATCTGTGAAGACAGAAATGGAGTTAAAAAGTACAAGAACAGTCAAGCCAGAGAGACTGTCATTAGGCAGTTGTTCATCCTTCCTCTACCTGTTGAACCACAGCTAGAAGTGTGTGTGGGTCCCAGGAAAAGTCAGCTCTCCTCAGTCGGTGAAGCAAACTTGGCCGACTACAACGGCACAGTTACGCTTTGTTCTTTTTGTGGGCTGGCTTTTCTGCACAAGCTTTGTATAATTACTGTTATTAACTGAGATTTGCCTCATTAGGCGGTTTCAACAAGGCCTGCCCCCTTTGTATGGTACTGTGAAAACAGTATCATTGTCCACACGGTTCACAGGCTTTAGGATTTCACCCGTCAGGGGGTGGGGGAAAAGTCTCCGAAGCTACCAATTTTTTTTTTCCCAAAACATACACTTTTACACAATGGAAAACAAACAAACAACTATCATCATCCTTATTTCGTAAAGAAATGTTCTATCATCCCCCACACCTCCACACACACACACACAAAATAGTAAGGATGTAATTCCAGAATGGACCAAATACATTTTGCTTACTATGAAAAACTTACTATCACGGCTTTATTTTATTTTTCTCATTTTACTACGGGGACTAAAGAGACCGGTGCCAGTCAGCAGCTAGGACACAGCCCTCCACATGAAAGCAAACTATACAGGAGGCTACATTTGCTTTTCCAAAAGTTACATAAACCCTACACACCATTTTAAAAGCCACGGGCAATGTAAGTACATACTTACGGTATAGCAACACAAAAAACAAATATAAATCATATGGTATTTTAGTTTCAGCATTAAAAAAAATCACTATAGATTTAGATTGTCAGGGTCAAATCACAGAAAATACAAATATTGTTATCAGCCAGGGTAGCATAATTGACTGATTTGTTCTTTCTTTCATTTGAAGTCCCCCACTTCCACCCCGGAGTCCTGGTATGGGGCCACAGGATAAGCATTCAACCACAAAGTTGGTTTGAACCGCAGGGTCAGCGGTTCAAACTCACCAGCTCACCAGCTGCTCCTCAGAAACCCTACACAGGGTCTCTATGAGTCAGAACCAACTCCAAAGCATTTAACAATAACACTCCCATACCAATTCTAAAGAAAAACCAGAAACTAAGTCGGTTTTAACAAATGTGTATTTTCTGTGATTTTCCCATTGCTGGACATGCTGCTCTGCATCCACCAGGGGGCAGCAGAGAATGACACACGGAAAGAAAGGAACAATGGTACTTACAGTCACCTGCACACAGGATCTGTAACAGAAAAAGAAAACGGAAGTCAGCAGATTCAGCCAGCCACGGAAAATGCAAATCGGGGGTGGGTTGAGGATTTAATAGTGGGGGTAGTGTGTTAACTTGTGCATCGGGCAAAGCCCTGCTGACCTGGGCCCGACTGGCCTGCATCCAGACATCAGGGCATAAATGACATGGATTGAGGGTAAGCATAGGTCACAATCATAAACAATAGACTGTCTCCATTGAATGGAAGCCCACTGCTCTTCTGCTACCCAGTGTCCTTCCTCACAGACCCCCTAGGGCAGCTCCCTCTGATCAGCACCCAGTAGAAGCTAAAGGACACAGAAGCAGAGACCAAAGAGCCCAGGGGTCAGAAGAAAGGGAAGTGGACCATCACCCCCCTCACTCTCCAGAACCATTTTCACATCAAAGACAACAGGGTATAAAGCCAGGTGTGCCTCAGGAAACATCCACTGGGTTTAGGGTTTTCATTGTGCAAAAACTCATCTTCTTTCTGTCCCTAGAGGGCAGTAATTCATTATTATATTTTAATTGTATGGCAAATGGCTTTGGAAAGAGTGAATGTTTGAACAGAAAGGGTTTTCAGACTGTTTCGTTGGCAGGTCCTCAAATCTGAGGTCTTTAGATGCCTGGGAGGGTCCTCAAAGATATTCATTGTGACCGACCAATTATTTCCCCCATTTAAAAAGCCTAAAATATACGTTGTACATTTTAGTGTTTCATATGCACACCATTTTGTTTTACAGGAGTTTTCAAAGAAGGAGCCTTGGAGAAAATCTCCAACCTCCCATCAATCTCCTACAACGGCCCAACCGGTCTCTCTCTCCGGCCTCCATTGTCCCCTCACACCCTTCGCACTCTTGACAGATGTTGATGCCCCTAATACAGTCTTTACATATTTAACTCCCTCCTCCATATGCTCTTCCCTATTCATTCCTGTGGTGGCGTCTAAAATGACCTCTTTTCAGCAAGTCCTTCCCCTAACCAACTGACAGAAATGCCTTCTCTGGGTCTCCTTCCCATCACTGAGCAATTCCCTCCCTCCCCCTAGTCTGTCCACAGAACAAAGACAGTGTCTGTGCCCCTATGCCCAGAAGGGTGCACACAGAAGGTGCTCTATAAATACACACAGAATTAAAGAATGTCTTGTCGATATGGAGATCCCCAAGGCCCAGAAGGGAAAGGACTTGCCCCAGGCCCCACAGTGACTCCAAGGTAAAGGTCAGCTGATCCAAGGGCCCGTTACCAGACTCAGTAGTCCTTTTTATCCCAACATCTGCACTTAACTCAGGAAGCCCTGAGTGGCTTCAACTGTATTCACCTACTAATCTAAAGGTTGGCAGTTCAAACCCACAGGAAGTGCTTTGACTGGACTGTCAATCTGCTTCCCAAAGATCACTGGGGCCACCTCAAGGCAGAATCAATTCAACAGTTGCACATATCAAAAGGAGAAGATGGGGCAATATTCATCCTCAGCTCACAGCTTGGGAAGACAGAAGGAAGGACCTGTTAGCCCTTCCCATTTTTACAGAAGCCCAGCCACCAAGTCTCAAAGGCATCTGAGTATTCCTACTCTCCCCACACAAGTCCTAGGGGCTGTTCCATGCATCCCCCACCAGCGTTTGAACCCATCTCCTTGCCTCCAGTGCCTGCCCCTCAGTCTAGGCACTGCATTAATCCACATGGCCTATGATGGGGAGGGGGAAAACATAGGGATCGCTGGCCAGCAGAGAGGCACAGGGTGGCCCATATGTGCTGCCAGGAGAGATGGCCATGCTACCTCTCCCAATGGTGCTGTGTCTGTGTGTGTTTGTCTCGTCAGCTAGGATGTATCCAGATATACAGTCAGTCAAACATCACTGGAAAACACGAAAGAGCTAGCTGCTGCTCCCAGCAGTTTACAGGGAAGTAAAGGGACTAGGTAGAGAGAACTGAGAACTCAGTTTAAGCAGCCATGTGCCCAAGCACCCACAGCTACCAAGCACCATGTGAAGCCAAGGGCTGAAGTAGACAGCCTTAGCCTTCGGGTCCTTGAGGAGCTCAGGGTTCAGAGGAGGAGGAAGGTCAATGAATCAGATCACAGAGGACAGAGTACCGGTCAAGGGCACGAGGGTCTGCTCATTTAATCTGTGTCCTTTACAGTCCTGGGCTCCCTAAACAGAGGACCATTACATGACCTCCAGAGATGAAATCCCCAGAGGGTCACCATCTTGAAGGGAGAGAGCAAGTTTCCATGGCAGTGAACTCACAGCTTTAAGAGTATTCTCAGTACATTGACCAAATCCACATCAGAACATGGACTCTACTGAACACTACTCTTCTGAGTGCTCCCACGTAACCTTGCTTAATCCTGCAAACAGCCCTAAAAGGCAAGTTCAGATCACTCTGCTGGTGAGCTGCACAGCCCAGATGGGAACCCAGGCAGACTGACTCCAGAGTCTACATCCTTAACCCCTCAGCCACCAACGCTAAGCAAGTGGAGAGAAATGGACTAGGATTTAGGGGAGATTAAAAACTGGCTTCAGAAGCTATGGAGAATTCTGGTGGTGCCGTGGTTAAGCACTCAGCTCCTAACAGAAGGGTTAGCGGCTCAAGCCCACCAACCAGTCTGCAGGAGAAAGAGGCGGCAGACTGTTTGCAGCTTTAGAAACCTGTGCGGTCACTAGGAGTTGCAATCCACTAATGGTAATGGGTGAGACTTGGGGGTTCAGAAGATGTTATCAGCGTATTCTTTCCTACTCTAGACCCCCTCTCAAAGAGAAGAAAACCCCAGTACCGTTTCTCTCTGCAGCCCTTCCAAAGAAGGTCCACCATGCCATGTGACTGTACCACGCTCCTCGTGAAGCAGTGGCCAGTGTAATAATAACACACGACATCGTGTTGCTTCACATCTTTCCTGGCCTCCCTTCTTTTCTCCTCTCTTTCCCTTCCTCCTCCCAACCTGGACCTGCCTGTCTTCTCAGATACACACCAGCACTTTAATCCTTACCACAGGACCCAGGCTTTGACATCAGTCCAGGGAGCCCAAAAGAAGTCTACAAGGCGGCTCCTGGGGAAGGGATGCACCTGAGGAAATACCATCCTGCTTTGTTGGGGATTCACTGGACCTGCCCGTGATGCCTGGAGCTGCTGCAGCCACTGTGTGACCACGATGGGGGGGGTCACCCATCTGCTAAGGATGGCCCGGGGGAAAGTAGGAAAACATCTGAATCCTTAAGTAACTCAATCAACCACCCTAGACTCTTTCGACCTCCAGACTTCTTGCCTGGGAGATGAATACCCCTTATTCTTTAAGGTGTTTTTATTTGGCTCATCTGTTATTGGAATCAAGAGAACACAGGTTGATACAACAATAACAAAGCAAAGTAGCAAATTTTCACAATAATCCTCATTTTTTATAGATTTGAAAAAAAAGGAAGGAAGGCCAAACAATTTGGGGTCCAGGGTCAGGAAGCTGCTCAGAGACAAGCAGGGCCAGGATAATCCAGGTCAGCCAGACCCTCAAATTCTTCCTTTGACCACAAGAAATATGGTATCTGCAAACACCACAGTGAGCACAATACTTGGTTCAAAGCATAATCTCAAAAGAAAGTTCATGTTTCTAAAATTTACTCCCAAATCTAGACCCACCTGAAAGTAATACAAGGGGGGAGAAGCAGCCTCTGCAGATTCTTTAGCTGTAGAAAAAGGAAGGTGTTGGGCACCCCTTCCCAAGCAGTGACAGATAGATGAGGTGACAGGAACAACCTCAGCACCTTCCCTGCTGGAGAAAGATCCAGCCCCACATGCTAGGACCCTCCCACAACTCATCTCGACCCCCATGGTCCCAGGACTAGTAGGAAAAGAACACGGTATCCCACAGGCTCCATATCTCACTGACTCCTCACAACACCCTAAAAAATACAGATTCGAACCCCATTCTTCAGATGAGGATGTTGGATCTCAGAGTACAAAGAACAAGGTTACACAGCGATGAGGTTTCCTGGACCACAAACCTGTCCCAGGCACAAAGGGGAAAAGAATGGGGAAGAGGTGCTTCTAGTTGGAGACAAAAATCATGTCTTTCCACTCTTCTACTTCCTACTTCCCACTGGGCAGAGCCACATCCACTACCAGGGATACAGCAGGTTCCAAACTAGGTTGTCTGACCTTCTCAGGATCCTCTCTCTCTGGCTTTGGCAGACGCCTCTATCAGAGGGTTCTGAACAAGACCACCTTGTGGCTAGGCTCAGGGGAACCAGCAGTCACCACCAGGGGCCCCAGCTGAATCAGAAACAGCAGTAGGTGTTGTAGCAGCACCGTTCACAACAGCTGAAAGGCAGAAACAACCACAGCATGCCATCTGCATCTCCTCCCACAGCCCTGCACTATGCCAGGTCCGGGGCACGGTGCTGAAGATACAACAGGCACTAGAGGTGGTCCTGACTCTCCAAGAGCTTCACCACCCTCAGAAGAAAGCATGCTTACAAGATGGTGCAGAGTGTTAAGGAAGCCAGGAGGCCCCCCCACTAACTGGTCAGTTGGGAAGGGAGGGAGGGGGCTACGTGGCTAAGAAGGACAAGGCAATAGAGCAGCAGCAGAAAATGCCACCTGGTAGGGTTGCTGTGAGTTGGAACTGACTCCGCGGCACTTAACAACAGAGAAGTAGCATCACAGTGTAGGAATTACTGCTAGTTGATCCTACATACTAGAATATTGATTTATTACAGGTGCTATGGAGTCCTGGTATGGTGCTGTAGGATAAGCATTGGGCCACAGGTCAGAGTGAACCACAAGGTCAGTGGTTCAAACCCACCAGCCACTCCTCCCTCAGAAGCCCTGTACAGGGTTGCTATGGGTCAGAACTGACTCCACGGCACTTAACAACAACCTGGTGTTACAGCCATCAACCCATTCAAGCTTTACAACAATCCCAGGAAACAGAAATGTGTTTTATCCCCATTTTAAAGTTGAGGAAACTATGTCTTGGGAAAATTAAATTTGTGACCTTACAGCTTGCAAGCCTAAAACGGCCAGTTCTGCCTGAGTCTGAACCACTTTGATTTGGTGCAGTGCACGGATCATCCCCAGTCATGTCTCAACTGAAACCATGACACCCAAGGGTGAGTCCAGGGCTGCAGGTGACAAACCCCTGCCCGCCCAGGGTGTTCAGGGACGGGTTCCATCAGCCCATTTGAAATGACGGAATGCAGAAGCCTTCTGCACCATTCTCAAAAAAAGGGTCTGGGGCACACTCACAGAGCAACCTGGATTTTAGCAAGTGACAAAGCTGCCGGTTTGCGATTCTGCACGTACATGTTCGACTGAACAGCACAATGGATAACAATGGGCTTTTTATCCTTCTAAAACCAAGCCCACACACCATATGACAATAGGTATTTTTATCCACTGACGTAATTAACCAAAATGTGAACCGCTTCAAGTGATTTTTTAGATCTTTCGACATTTTCTGGGATTTGAAGCATGCACAGATTTCAAATCGTTTCAAAGGCCATCTTTCTCCCAAAGCCCCTTGTGAAATGTACTCAACAGCTCCCTGCAACACCAGTGTATGCAAAGTAAATCACTAATCACAAAAAGGACACAAAGGCAGGAACTAACGCTGTCTGGTAGGGAACTTCCAGAAGGCAGTTGTGAGGGTGGGGTGGCCCACGTACCCAGCATCCATTTCCACCCTGGAATCTGAAAAGCAGGGGACAGGCAGGCCCACAGGCAGCATGGCAAAGGGTTTCCACAGCAAATGACACACAGAAAGCAAGGCAAGAGAACTGGCATGAAATGACTCTCCGAACTCAAATGCTGTCATCAGGGAAAGACTCAGGAGAAGGGTCAGAATGATCCAACAGCTGTATCCCAAAAATGTCAGGTGAGGCTTGGATGGAAGGGATACAAGCAAGTCCACCTGGCTCACCTCCCACCTCCTGGGGCAGCCTGAGCTAGGGTACAGAGAGAGAGGAGGAACCAAAGGGGCTATTTTGGTGAGGCTACTATTGGTGTGGCCGTGTAAGATAAGCACTGGACTGTAAACCACAAGGTCGGAGGTTCAAACCTACCAGTCACGCCGCAGAAACTCTATACAGGGTCACTAAGAGTTAGAACCAACTCAACAGCACTTGACAATAACAACCAAAACTGAAACGTGGAACTGAGGGTGACCTTAAAATCCGAGGTCAGAAGTCTCCATGGGTATTTTAGCAGCAGAATTATTTTTTCACAGGGACTTTTACGAAGAATTACACATACGCAGTTCCACGTTTCACATAGATCTATACGTGTAGGAATGTCAATGTGTATGTGTGTATATACATATATATGTATATATACATATACGGCACTCTGGTAACGTAGTGGTTATGAATCGGGCTGCGAACTGCAAGGTCAGCAGTTCGAAACTACCAGCTGTCCCACAGAAGAAAGATGAGGCGTTCTGCTCCCATAAAGATTTATAGCCTCAGAAAACATGTGCAGGGTCGCTATGGGTCGGAACCAACTCCACGGCACATAGCAAGAATATATATATATATACACACACTCCTGGTATGGTACCAACAGATCAGTACTGGACTGAAAACCACAGGTCGGCAGCTTAAATGCACCAGCTGTTCTCTGGAAACCCTATACAGGGACACCATGAATCAGAACCAACTTGATGGCACTGAACAACAACATATACATACACATGAGGGGGCTTCAAAAAGTTCATATGAAAATCCCATTTTCATTCCATTTTTCTATGAACTTTCTGAAGCCACCTTACATGTGTGTGTGCATATATATATTTAGATAAATGCAGTGCAGAGGGATTTTTGTTTCATTATGTTTTTATTTTTAAAGTTCCTATCTTATTTTGAATGTAATCAATGCACTAGCCAAGGTGATCTGCTGACAGTCTCCAATGTACAAGGGGGCGTCACACAGTTTGTGGAAAAATTCCATCATCTTTCCATTTCATTTTTTTCCATGAACTTTTTGAAGCCCCTTCATATTAAATGTTGATATGACACATAATTGGGCAAGTGTTTTCATTACAATTTTGAACAGTCAATTTGAGGGTTTGTTATTAACGAAACTCAAAGCAAACATGGATGTGCCTGAAGAATTACGGTAGGGAAACGTATGATAAACCCTTTGGCTTCATATGAAGGAAGAAAGTAAATCCAGCAGGTTGAGGAAGATCGCCGAGCACAGAGACGACAGCACAAACCTCCAGACTTTACCAGCCCAGCTCGCCCCACATCTCAGAAGACAGTCAGAGCTGGCAACCCTCAGATCCCCACCCAAATCCTTTCTCCCTGTCATTCCATAAATCTAGGTCCTCAAGTGGAGTTGCCTTATCCAAATTTGGTCCTCTGACATGTTTTGTGTGACCCACAGTGTTTCTTAAAATAAATCTCTGGATGGTGCAGATGGTGAGTATGTCTGGATGCTAACCATAAGGGTGGAGGGTCTAGTTCCCACCTGCCCAGGTACCTCAGAGTAAAGACCTGGTGATACACCTCCTATAGTTCAGTGACACTCCTATGGAACACAGTTCTGCTCTGCCATACTGGGAGTCACCATGAGTTGGGAATCAACTCCAAGCCACTGGTTGGGTTTCCGGATTTAGGGTTTTCTTTTGTTGTTGTTGTTGTTGTTGTTGTTTTGTTTCTGAAAACCTTGAGGAAGCATTTAGAAATTAGGAAACGCAACTTTTTTTTTAAATCCTCATTTTCTGGCCATCTTGTATGGCCACATTCAAGCAGCTGGTTAGAGAGGACCGTCAGTCCCCCGTTCAGTAAGCATTCCCCAGTTGTCTAGCTACTGTCGTGCTGCTGAAGACAAAGGGCAGTTGCCAAGCAACATGGCACTCACACTGCTGATTTTCTCTATCAAGAGTGAACAAACCAAAGGCTCAGATTTGGATCATTCCATTTATTTTATGCTTCCAACTGCCCCTGAAGGTACTTGAGTTTGTGACCCTTGATCCAAGAGCTCCTGGCAACCAAGGTACAGGGATGGCGGTTATCAACAAACTCTTTACATATTTTCTAAGTTTCTCTCTTAGAAGAGAGTCTGTTCACAGGTCAGATAATTGCATATGTGAATATACAACACATTTTTTTGCTTCTTCCTAGATTCTCACAGACTCCTGGTATGGCGCTGCAGGATCAGCACTGGACTGCAAACCACAAGGTCGGTGGTTCAAACCCACCGGCTGCTCCTCAGAAACCCTATACAGGGTCGCTATGAGTTGTAACTGACTTGATGGCACTTAACAACAAGAGATTCTCATAGCCTGATCTGCCCTCCAACTCCATCTTCAAAAGGAACAAAGCACAAAGCAGAGAGTTCCAATTTAGCTGACAGCTTTCATTTTACACCTTGAATCTAAATAAGAAAGCCTACTTGCTGCCAAGGAATTGGTTCCACTCAAACTGCCCTACAGGACAGAGTGGAACTGCTCCATAGGGTTTCCAAGGCTGTCAATCTTTCCGGGAGCAGCCAGCCTCACCTTTATCCAACAGTAGATTCGAGCCCTGACCTTTCAGTTAGCAGCCCAATGATTAACCCACTGCACCACTAGGGCTCTTTTGAATAATAAAGGCATTCTATATTTCCCATTAGTTCATCCTGCTCCCTTTCCCATCCACCTTAGAGGAAGTATGGATAACAACAGCTGATCACTGTGGTGTCGTGATTTATCCCATGTCTCATCTAGCCACCGTCTATAACTCCCACCAAACACCATTTCTACCATACTGAGTCTGCTGGATAAGAGGAGGTGGCAGGAGATAAGGCTAGAATGACATGATTCAGCTGTGGAAGTCAATAGAGTTGATTTTAATTGTAAAAACTTGAAACTCAAGCATGGGTCTAAAATGACCCATCCCCAAAGCAGGAAAAAGGCTCTTCCTGAAATTAAAAAAGAAGAGCCAGGATAGGAGTTCATCTTTGGACCCCACGATGCCTGTGCATTGAGCCTCCTTGACTCAGAGGGAGAAAGCTACATATGACACTGGTGGAGGGGCAGAGGGACAGCAGCAAGCAGCAGGACCAAGAGCCAGAGCACCAGACAGAGCGGTGGACTTCCCAGCCCACAGAACAACTACAGACAAGTGACTCTGGGCAGGAAGCTTGCTTGTAGAAGGGGGTGAACTCCAGGCACTTAAGTAGAGGAGCTAGATTTCCTATCCACAGAGTCAGAACCAGGTGTCTTCAAGGTGAGGTTTATGGTAGCTCCAAAAAAACTCACATGAGGTGGTGATCAGTCCGTTCTTAAGCAGCACAGGAAACACTACGGAAATCCCTAGCACAGCTCAGGAAACTGCAACTGCTCTCCAATCAAATTTTAGCAATCACCTAAATCCAACCACCACCACCAAGAAGAACAGTTTCAAGGCAAAACTAAATAGTCATCTCTTCAAGAGACTGATCTTTTGGTAAGTTCAGATAAACTGACACGCTGGTAAATCACACAGAGCATGTGCTATTAAGTCAGCAAGGCCACAAAGTAGACATTTGTACAGGACATCCAGGCGGTGGAAAGAAATTCTGAGTCGTAAACTGCTGTATTATTGTAGCCCTGACTCCACAGAACAGACCTCCGAACGGCAGAGAAAGTGATGGGAGGTAGCAAGAGATTTTCAACATCTCAAGAAGTACCTAAACCAAGGGTCAGTAGACGTTTAAATCGCCCAGAGAGTACGCATTGTAAGACTTTGCAGGCCGTAAGATCGCTGTGGAAAGTACTCAGGTCAGACACCACAGTGCAAAGTCATTCTCAGACAATATGTAAGCCAACATGCTTAGCTGTATTCCACTAAAATTTTCTTTATGAATATTACGCTGGTATCTCATAGAATTTTTACCTGTTATGCATATTAGTCTTCTTTTGATTCCCACCCCCCCAACCATTTTAAAATGTTAAAACCATTGTTGTTTCTGTTAGGTGTCATCCAGTTGGTTGTGACTCACAGCAACCGTATGCATAACAGAACCAAACACTGACCAGTCCTGCGCAATCCTCACAATTGCTGTTATGTTTGAGTGCACTGCTGCTGCCACTTTGTCACTCTACCTAATTACATGTCTTCCTCTTTGTCACTGACCCTCCACATTACCTAGCACGATGCCCTGCTCTACAGACTAGTCCCTCCTGACATGTTCAAAGCATGAGAAATAAAGTCTTAACATCCTCACTTCACTTCTAAGGAGCATTCTGGTTGTACTTTTGCCAAGACAGAATTGGGTTTTCGGCAGTTAATGGTACTTTCAATATTCTTCTCCAAAGCCGTATTTCGAATGCATAAATTCTTTTACAGTCTTGCTTATTCATTGCCCAATTTTCGCATGCATCTGAGGTGACTGAAAATACCATAGCTTGGGTCAGGTGCACCTTAGCTCATAGGTTGTCCGAAAGCCTGCAGCGCAGCCAACTGCTGCTGCTGCTTCTGCTGTGAGTTGCCATCGAGTAGACTCTGACTCATGGTGACCACGGGCGTGCAGACTAGAAGTGCTCCATAGGGTTTGCAAGGTTGTGACTTTCCAGAAGCAGATTGCTAAGCCTGTCTTCTAAGGCTACTCTGGGTGGGTTCAAGTCTCCAAAATGTGGGCTCAACTTGCACCATCCATGGACTCCTAAGGTGGAACCAGTTGTTGTTAAGTGCCATCAAGTTGGTTCAAACTCATAGAGACCCTGTATGGGATTTCCTAGGAGCCAGTTGGTGAGTTTGAACTGCCAACCTTGTGGTTCACAGTCCAGTGCTGATGCTATAGCATCAGCCTACTGATTCTAGTTCTGGATCCTGGTTCTGACAGCTCCTAGCTTGAGCACTAAATTAAATCTCAATGTTCTCGTCTTAAAACAGGGATTACAATTGGCCCCCCGCCACAAACATGTGAGAATTCAGTGAGCTAATGGCTCCACAGGCAAGGGTTCAAAGAAGGTAACGCTAACATTGTCATCACGACTTTGCTTTGCTTTGGGCTAGGTTCCTATCACTTTTGTTCAAGAACACTTGACATCAAGTTCTAGACTTTGGCTCTTTGAAAATGGGAATTCTCTAGCTGGTAAGACACGGAAAGGAACAAAGTATTTCTTAATGGACACACGTACTAGAGAGATGAAATAATTTGCAATGTGGGTTCCCTAGGACAGGGCATAGTGCCTACTGATCAAGCCACTGGGGAACACAGAGCCACCCCTCAAAGCAGCTCCTTCAGTACCCAGTACATTCAAAGTCTGGCCCTCTCTTTATAACACTTAGCCAAACTAACTTATTTTTTCTGTTTATTTATCTTATCACTCTACCTAGAAGATCAACACTCTTTAAATAAGGCGAGTCACACCCTTCCTTCATATGTACCCATTAATCTCCAGGGCCCAGAAGAAAGCTGACCCAGCCTTTGAATAGACCTGTGTCTTCAAGGCCTCAAGGGCAAGCAAATGGGATACATATGGTAGTGGTGATGGTGTGCCTTGGAGTAGGTTCCGACTCACAGAGACCCTGCACAGGGTTTCTGAGGCTATAAATCTTTAAGGGAACAGAAAGCCTCATCTTTCTCCCACAGAATGGCTTGTAGTTTTCAGCTGCTGACCTTGAGTTTAGCAGCCCAATTCGTAAACACAATTATGGTCAGTCATAATTTGGGGGCGGTGGGAAATCATAACAATTATCTGAACACATCTGTCTCTATTTGTTGTCTCTGTTGTTAGGTGCCGTCGAGTCAGTTCCAACTCATAGAGACGCCGTGCCCCACACAGTGAAATAAAGCCCTGGATGCACTTTTTCTGTTACATTGAGTCCGTTTCTGCAGCCACCATGCCACTCCATCTCCCTGGGGCCTAAGGGTCTTCCTCTTTTTTGTTGACCTTCCATTCTACCAAGCATGATATCTTTTTCTAGGGGCTAGACCCTCCTAGTAACATGTCCAAGGAGCATCTGGTTGTACTTCCAACACACATTTATTTTTCTTCTGGAAGTCAATGGAACTTTCAATATTCTTTACCAACACCATAATCTGAATGCATCAAGTCTTCTCTGTCTTCCAGATTCACTGTCCAGTTTTCACATGTATATGAGGTTACTGAAAATACCATAGGTTGGGGTCAGGAACACCTTAGTCTTCATAACAATATCTTTGCTCTTTAATACTTTCAAGAAGTTTTTTACAGCAAATTTGTCTCTATTTATTGTTGTTAAGTACCATCAAATTAGCTCTGACTCATAGGGACCCTATGCACAATAGGATGAAACACTGCCTGGTCCTGTGCCAGCCTCACAATCGTTGTTAGACGTCAATCCATCTCATTGTTGTTGTTAAGTCGATTCCGACCCATAGGATCCTGTATAGGGATTCCAAAGAATAATGGTGAGTTAGAACCGCCAACCTTGTGGTTCAAACCGACCTTTCAGTCCAGTGCTTTACCCTACAGCAGCTAGCTAGAGGACAATCCACATGATTGAGAAGTCAAAGACAAGAGTGAATTGTTAAAAAAAAAAAACAGTGACTCGGGCCTGCAGTATGGCTGACTCGAGAACTGTTGCATCCTGAGTTGGTTTTGATCCTGCATTGAACCCTGTTCACTTCCCTAGTAAACCCCATAATCGTGAGTATTATTGTAAGTTCTGTGTGGCCATTGCAATGGATTATCAAACCCAGATGTGAGGCAGAGAGGGCTGTGGGAGGGATGGCTGGGGTCAGACTAGGGGAAAGAAGGTTGTAGGGTGGAGGCATGTCTGACCTCTGCTTCATAGGAATCGCCTTGGGCTGATTTTGAGTTTGATCTTCTTTCCCCCTTGTGAAGTCAGGGGAAGTCAGACATGGTCCCCACATGGTTTTTCCAGTGACAGTGAGAAAAGATGCTGTAGACCAGAGAGTCCTCTCGTATCTTGAGTCACCACAACCTATAAGCCCCTGAACCACAAGGCTGGGGTTGGTTTGGCTTGAAGAAAACAAACTGAGAATTAACCAAAGACATTCTTTAAAGGTCTTTAATCCTATCATGATCAAATTACTTTCCTTTAACTTCCTCCCACGTGCCCCCTGTAATGGATAGCATACTGAAATCAAAGGGGAGGGCAATATTTTTAAGTTAATACAGATTTTATACAATTATGTGGGACACATATGTCCCAAGTAGGCTCTGGTAGTAGGAGGGATGGAGTGAAGTTTGTTTCTTCTCACTCACACAGTTCCACAGACCCTCAATAGACAGCGGTATATACTGTAATTGGGATAGCTGCTTCCCAAGAAACCTGAAAACACTGGTGTTCCCCAAAGGCTGAAAATGTTGGTAAGTGATGTAAGTCCCATGGGTCACAAAAGGTTTAGGTAAGGGATAAGCCTGGTCTTCTGGAACCCACGCTGACTTTGCCCCAGTGCGCTCCAATGGATAAATCCCAGACTGTCTTGGTGGAGGAGTTGTGAGAAAGGGGAGCATTTCCTCAGATGCCCTGAAAACTCCTGGCAGCTTTTTCCAGTTCTCCCTCTCACAGATCTTAAGAAAGTAATCCCATTGATCTATAATAGGAAAGTGATTTTCCTTACCAGGAACTGGAAACATTTTCGTATCAAGGTCATGAAGCCCAAACCTCTTGTCACCCTAAGTTCTTTCCTGCCCACTGACCACCACACATCTGTTCACACAGCTACATTAGATCCCTTGCCTTTTCATGTGCATTTTCTGGCAAAAAAAGAATTCAAGACTTAAAAGGCATGACAGATGTAAACATCGCCTATGGAATACAATGAGCTACGCTGGGTGCCAGCCTGACCGAGGTAGGATGAGTCTGCACCTTTCAGAGGAACAAGGATGGCTGGTTTGGGGGTCTTGGCCACACCACTTGCGAGCTGTAGGACATGGGGTGAGTCGCCAATTCCTCTGATGCTCTAGTTCCCACATATTCACAGAGAAATGCTGCCACCTGATCGCCCAGGGTTGGCCAAGCATGAGCCTTCATGAAGTCTGCCTACACAAAACCCAAACCAAATCCATTGTCGTCAAGTCAATTTTGACTCATGGTGATCCCACAAATGGTACCCAGTAGGATTGGCGTCTGGGGCTTTCTTGGCTGTGATTTTTACAGAGGCAGATTGCCAGCTCTTTCTTCCATGGTGCCACTGGAAGGGTTCTAAAGGGTTCTGCCTAAAGGGCAGCTCACCTTTAGGTTAGTAGTCAAGTGCAAACCGTTTGCACCACCCAGGAACCTGGCTCTTACAAATAGGTTCTTACTAAATGTTAGCTGGTTATATCCCTAAGGTACACACACCCTTAGAAATGCCAATATGTAGCTTTAAGCAAAAGATAGGCACGGACATTCCCCCTCTATATTCTTCCCATCCCATCCCCCTATTTTTCAAATGCACAATGGTCTTTTTCACTCAGTTCAAATTCATTATTAACAAGCCATGGTGTTTCAATCACCTCATACGTAGCAAAAGCAGGACAATGTATAAGGACGGCCAAGAAGTGACTGATGCCTTTGAACGATGGTGTTTGAAAACACTATTGAAGGGACCCTGGACTTCTAGAAGAGCAAGCAAATCTGTCTTGGAAGATCTACAGCCAGAAGGCTCCTGAGAAGCCAGGATGATAAGACTTCGTGTTTCACATACTTTGGCCATGTTACCAATAGGAGCTAGCTAGTTCCTGGAGGAGAACATCATGTTTGTTAAAGTACCAGATCAGGGAAAAAGACCCCCAACAAGATGTACTGACACAGTGGTGACAGCAATGAGCTCAAACCGAACAACAACTGAAGGATGGTGCAGACCGGACAGTGTTTCGTTCTGTTGTACGTAGGGTAGCTATGAGTCAGAACCGACTCTATGGCACCTAACAATAACAACAATAATTACCACATTGTATAAATAAATTGCATGGTATGAAAAGTCACTCTCTTCTAAAGTTTGCATTAACAAAGAAAAAGCTAAAATTCTCAAAGTCTCCTAAGTCCAGTCCATCTTTCTTTGCCATCTAATAAAACACTTTTTATTTCCTTTCATGGGCTTAAACTTCATTAAAAGGCAAATTGTCTGAGGCCATGCCTCTTAGACAACAGGACTCTGTTTATGCTCAAATATTCCCCTGTTCCCATTAACTGGTTTCCACTTTTCTGAACAGACACTGTACAGAATCAGGAATCAGAAACGGTCCTGTGATCCCCCCTAATTGCTTCCACAGACAAGTCCAAAATGGATAAATTCTTTAAAAGACACAACTGACTTGAACCCCAAATGCTCCCCAGGGAGCCCCCAGTCGGCTCTCCCACAATAGCCTGCACCCCTCGGCCAGCACTGGGCAAGAGCTCAAGTGGCAGAGAGGGCTGAGGCTCCTGAAAAGACCCGTGCTATCTAATAAAGGGTAATTAATATGAGGCTTTCTACTCCCGTTAAGATTTACAGCCTTGGAAACCCTGTACAGGGTCGCTATGGGTAGGAATCAACTTGACGGCACTTAACAACAACAACAACAAATATTCAGAAGGGAGAAGGGAAGGCAAGCCATGTCCTTGGGCATGCATTCTCTTGCTACCCCATGCTGAGACAGAATCCAGTATTTGGGAGCCACTGACTACAAAAACATCTGCACACCAAAAGCGCCATTGTAAGCCACGTGCAGACTTCATCACAGTAAAAACTGTACACCAGCCCCCCATCTCAGATTTGACATATTGTAACGGGGACCAGGGTCTACGTGTTCCCAACATTTTCCTGGGATTCTCCAAATTCCTTGTATTTGATCTGCACAGAAGTACCAAGTCCAGTTACTCAGCACATCAGGCCAACCAAGCCAAGCAGAGGTTAATGTCTTATCAGGAAAGAACAAAATGTCCAAATTCCCAGCATGCCTGACATCAGACAGACCACACTTGATTTCAAGCATCAACCTCTGTCAGTTATTGCCCCAATCGGTAAACTTAAAAAGCCAGTTGCTGTCAAGTCGATTCCAACTGGCAGCAATCCCAGGTGTGTCAGAGGATAGCTGTACTCCAGAGGGGTTTCCATGGTTGATTTTTCTGAAGTCGATTACCAGGTCTTTTTTCCCAGGTATCTCCTGGGTGGGCTCAAACCTCCCAACCTGTCAGTTAACAGTCAGGAGCATTAACAACTTGCACCCTCCAGGGGCTCTTCAGTAAACTTAATAGACTACAGCATACCACATATTGTGGTACTTGGTAAACCTGACAAAATGGCTTTAAAAAAACCAGAGAAGCAGCAGTCCTAGCAACTTCATTGAGGTAAGATCTCTGAGCAGCACTCTATTTAAGCTCTAGAAGAGGATTTCCCTCCCTTACCAGATTTAACACACTAAATATCAGGACATTTATTTTTTAACTTGACCCTTGCTGTTCAGAGGAAAATGTCCCGGCTTGCACTGTAGCTTCTGCCAGATTTCAGACACCGAAACATGAATGGGGTTCAACAGGATTAAGACAGAGTAAATGCTATTAACAGCTCTGGTAGTGTGTGCATCTATCTTACTCAGGAGCCAAGGACCCACAAGGGACTAAGAAGGGCTGCTAGGGAACAGAGCTCATTCAACACCTGCTCACTTGGAAAGGCAAGGCCAGCAGTCAGCGCTGAGCTCCCTCCAGCCACAATCAAGCATCTGTCTTGACACATAATCAAAGAACACTTCATCAAGGATCCACAGAGCTGCTGAAGCAATCAGTGGGTTCTCGGTTTTATTTTAAAGCGGTGGAATCCTCTTGATAAATTTAATCTTATGTGAAAACCAATTAAAATGTAATCTTATGTGAGAAGAACCAATTAAAATGCCAAACATCAAATTGCTAGCAAGCCTTCATTTTAAAAATTCAAAAATGTACCATTAAGTTATTTTGAAGACTCAATCTTTGTTTTTTGGTTTTTTTGTTTTTTTTTACGGGGCAATTGAGCAAAACACAAATATCTGCTATCATGTAATATGTCTCATCCATTCCTATGCTTCATTTGGTCTGAGAGCATCCAGAAAGTTCTGATTCACATAAATATGCAGCTGCAATTCATCTCACTTAAAACAGCAGTGAATTCATTTATGAGAAAGTCAGAAAAAATCAGCTGGCAGCACAAAGGTGGTCTCTAATGGTAAAAAGTGGTCTCTATGGTCAAAGTGGAGTCCTGGTATGGTGCTGTGGGTTAAACTGCAAGGTCAGCAGTTCAAGCTCACCAGTTGCTCCTCAGAAACAGGGTCACTATGGATTGGAACCAACTCAACGGCACTTAACGACAACAATGGTAAAAGTTTTCAATTTTTGTTATTTCCAAAAAAAGAAGAAATGTGAAGCAAAGGCTTAGTAGAACTCTTGCAGCATTTCACAAAAGGTTTGCTTGAGTTGGCTTTTAAACTACTTATGAATAATCTACACAAACGCTATACTAAAGGGCTTTAAAAAAAAAGGTGGGGGGGGAGGAGGACGCTCCCTCATTCTATAAACCAACATAACCTTGATACCAAGACAGGGCAAAAGAAGAAAGAAAAATTACAAGTCAATCCTATACATGATCATGGATGCAAAATTCCCAACCAAAGATCAGCAAACAAACCAGCTATGTTCAAGAAGCTTACTATAATGACAAAGTTGCCTTATCCCAAGAATGCAAGAGAGGTTTGGAAAGAGAAAATAGTTGTCATGTAGTACACTGTCAGACTAAAGAAGGAAAAACCACATGGTCGTCTCAGTGGAGATAGAGTATCTGATAAAAATTCAAGATTTCTACATGCACGTTGCTAAGCAAATTCAGACTAAAAAGGAAGCTTCATAACCCAGTAAAGACATCTATCACTTACAGGATTCATCATTCTGAATGACTGCCATTTACAAGGATTCTCTTTAAAACTGGAGTCCTGCTGTGGCACTGTGAGTTAACGCACCTCACTGCAAAGTCAGTTTGAACCCCAAGGTTGATGGTTCAAGTTCACCAGCTGCTCCTTGGAAACCCTATACAGGGCCGCTATGGGTCGGAACCGACTAGACAGCACTTCACAACAACAATAACTTTAAAATTAAGATCAAGACAAGTATGCTCATTATCACCACTTCTGTTGAGCACAGCATACCAGTAGAAAATAAACAGAATATAAATTAAAAAGAAAGAGAGAAAACCGTATTGTTTAATGAAAATAATATGCTTGGTACAATAGTTAGGGTTCTATGTCAACTTGAATAAGCCAGCATTTCCCGAGGTTTAGCAGAAGGGATGTGCTTATCTATTCCCACAGCAATGAAACCTAATACAGCCCTAATTAACTGTGATGATTGGGAGCAGTCAGTCCACTGAAAGGATGTTTTCTTGGGGGTGTAGCCTTCTCCCAATAGACTGGACATACAGGAAAGGTGTTCTCTCTCTCTTCCACTGCGGACCTGGGACTCTGCAATTGTAAGCCATTTCCTTGTAATAAACTTTACATATATGTACATATATACATATATGTTTCACTGGTTTTGCTTCTCTAGAAAACTCAGCCTAAGACAGCTGGATATGCTGTTATTGTTAAATGCCAAATCACAGCGACCCTGGTATAGGGTTTCCAAGGAGTGGCTGGTAGATTTGAACCACCCACCTTGAGGGTAGCAGTCTAGTGCTTATCCTACATTGCCACACCACAACTCGGCTATTTAGAAAAATTCATCAACAGATGCATTATTGGAAACAATAAGAGAATTTAGTATAGTTGCTAACACAAACACTCTTAGAGAGAGTAAAGCATTTTTAGTGAAGGTATTCTATTAACTTTGTAACTTAGAGGCCTAAGATGTTGTTCTTGTTGTTGTTAAGCGCCATCGAGTTGATTCCGACCCATAGCAACCCTGTATAGGGTTTCCAAAGAGCATCTGGTGAGCTTGAACCACCGACCTTACAGTTCAAAAGACTTTGCAGTCTGATGCATTAGCCCACAGCGCCACACCAGGACTCTGTGGTCTTTTCAGTCATCTCTTATGCATGTAAAAGCTGAACAATGAATATGGAAGATCCAAGAATTGGTGCCTTTAAATTATGGTATTGATGAAGAATATTGAACATGCAGCATGGACTGACATAAGAATGAACACATCTGTTATCAGGAGGGACCAGTTCCTAGAAGACATCATGCTTCTCCAGCAGAAAAGGAAGACCCTCAAAGAGCTGGACTGACACAGTGGCCACAACAATGAGCTCCGACACAGTGGCAATGCTGAGTACGGTGCAGGGCCAGGTGTCATTTCATTGGGTCACTGTGAGTTGGACCTGATTAACAACAACCAACAACAACATAGTGACTAAGACAATATGTTACCAATACAAAAAGAGGTGGCATTAAAGGACACTAGGGAGCAAATTCACACACTCAAATCTGTTTATCTGCCTGGGAAACTGGGTTGAGAGAATTAGCTGGAGTCTGCACCTGAAGAGGCAACACTCCACAGCTGACCCTAAACAGAAAGATTCAAACAATGAAAAGGGAAGACATGGGATGAGGGGGGGTGGGGAGAGATTTCAAAACTTCATGGAAAATTAAATTGAAAGATAGTAGAATTTTTCCATGAACTTTCTGAAGCCCCCTCATATTTATGTGGGTCCTGAGCTAACTGCCTTCTCCAGTCCCTGGGATCAAGATGCCTGACCTGCTTTGAGCTCTCCGTTCCTGTTGTCTAAAATGAGACTTGGCGCTCCTGCCTTCTAACGTCACAGAATTGCTGTAAGATGAAAAAAACACTGCATGCACTAGCTCTTGGCAGACTGTAAACACTTTAAATAAAAGTTATTCCTACGCTTCCTCAAGTTCCCTTTCTACCAGGGTGCACTATCTCAGAGTTTCACAGATCAGTGGCCACAATATCCTTTGCGCAACTGTGGCTCTATCTCACAGCAGTGACTAGAAGAGCGCACGGGAAATCCAGAAGTAAGTACAGATGCTGACAGAACCGAGCTACAAGCTTCACAGGGGCAGCTCAAAGCTACCCCCACAGACTTCAGGTTCCAGGCCAATCCTCAGCAAACTCAGCTCACCTGGACCCTGGAAAACAAGTTTACATTGGTCTGGGGGAGAGGGGGGCGGTTACAGGGACATAATCCTCAATTAAAATAATCCCTAAACCAAAAGCAGGGGATTTGGAAGAGATTTCAAAGATCTGATTTCTTTCTGGTTGGTTCACTTAGTCCTATCTTAACTCCAATCCTAGGGAAGCAAGTGCCTTTGAGAAAATTTTCAGTCACCTGAAGGAACAAAAGGTCAGATCCTGAGCAGCAATGGAAAACAAGGAAGCAAGGGGGGGTTGGGGGAGTCACATAAACCATGGTTTCACTTGGAGACTTGCCTTTCAGAGAAGCACAGAGGTAGAACAGCTGGGGATGTGAATAAACAAGACTCATCCTGTCCTCAAATTTGTTAGGACTTTTAGCTTTAGCCTAACCTTTTAAACACACACATAATCCTAATTTCTCAGGAGAAAAGTAACCAAATATGCAAATTTGTGATAATGACAATAGTGTGGCAAGAAACTTTATAACATGTACTAAATCCTAGTAACTGACTCCTTGGAAACCCTATACAGACAGGGTCGCTATGGGTCGGAACCGACTCGATGGCACTTTACAACAACAACAGTGACTGACTCGGAACTCTGGGGTGGCACTGTGTCAGACTACAAAGTCATTTGAACTGCAAGGTCAGTGGTTCAAGCTCACCAGCTGCTCCTCGGAAACCCTATACAGGGTTGCTATGGGTCAGAACTGACTGGAGGGCACTTACCAACAAGTGACTGACTCGATGACTCTTAATGACAACAAATCTCACTCTTGGTGTGACACTGTGTAGGATCAGCACCAGACTATAAACCACAAGGTTGGCAGTTCAAACCCACCATTGCTCCTCGGAAACGGACTGGATGGCACTTAACAACATCAACAACTGTCACACTCCTGGGAGCCCCTGGGTGGTGCAAACAGTTACCATGTTCAGCTCTGAACCAAATGGTTGGAGGTTCGATTCTAGCCAGAGGCAACTCAGAAGAAAGGTCTGGTGATATATGTTTGAAAACTCAGCCACTGAACCCCACAGAGCACAATTCTACACGGAGACTCCTGGGGTTGCCAATCACGCCCCTAGAGATAAGGGCTGCTGGGGTCTCCACTGTACAAATCAGGAGATTACTGTTGGAAGGGGGGAAGGAATTCCCCAGGCCAAGAAACTATCCTGCAGCTCCCAGAGAGGGAAGGGCTCAGGGTGGTTTTTACTCCTCCACCTCCCTCCCTTTATTAAGGAAGGGTTTGCATGACAGTTTAAAGAAACCCTTCAAGGCACACAGGTAACTAAATGGCCCCTCTGAACTCTCTGGAATGTGGTGTGATAAGCAGTCCACTTGGGAAGTACTAACAACCCCAGGTAGTCATGCTCTGGAGCAGGGGCAGGTGTGTGGCTCCTAAAATGCAGTAAACCAAAGACTTGGCCTGAAGGACTCAAAATAAAAGTACTGGACACAAGGCCTGGACAAGCAGAGGATCAGCCCATCTGGAATCCAGGGAGACCGCCAGATGCACCTAAAGGGAGCCCCTGTCCTTTTCAGGAAAGGAGAAAATGTATTCTTGGCCACACAAGTCAAGCTTCCAGCAAGCTAGGGTGCAATGCGTCAGAAGAAACAGTGGTGTTCTACCACTATATACCCACTATCCGGGGGTCAATTCTGACTTAGCAACCCTATACTTGCAAGACGGAGGCCGGCTGTAGGGGCAGGTCCCACAAAGCCCTGTGCCTATTGGACAGGAAACTAGAGGCGCATTAGGCACAGGTGGTAAAGCCGCCTATTCAGCCATGACTTGGGAGGATGAGGCAGAAATGAGAGCAGGCCACTGGGCCTAGGAACTTCAAGAAGGGAGAGTAGTGTGGGCCAGAGTGTGGGAAACACCACTATGTGAGGGAGACCACCTTTACTTCCTCCCTGAAGCTTGAGTAACAGTGGACTTGTTGTTGTTAAGTGCCAGAGAATCAGTTCCTGCCCATAGTGACTCTGTATATTCCAAGGAGTGACTGGTGAGCTTGAACTGCCAACTCTGTGATTCAAACCAACTTTGCAGTCCAGCGCATTAACCCACAACAGAAAAAAACAACTATATCACGGTCACTAAACCCCTGCCAGGTGGCCAGAGTGGTTCTGGGCATGGGGGATACAAAGGCAGCTTTGTCTGCCCTCAAGGGCCGCTGGTGGGCTAACACTGAGCCAAACCACTTGCCATGGAGCCCATTCTGATGCATGGCGACCCCATGTGTTGCAGAGTGAAACTGCACTCTGTAGGACTAGAAAGGTTATGAGTTTGGGACACAGATTGCCAGGACTTTCTTCCAAGCTACTTCTGTTGTTGCTGTTGTTGGTAAGTGCCACTGAGTCTATTTCAACCCATAGCAACCTGTATAGGGTTTCCAAGGAGCAGATTGTGAGCTTGAACCACCAACCTTGCAGTTCAAATGACTTTGCAGTCTGACACATTAGCCCACAACACCACACCAGGACTCCAAGGTACTTCTTGTTGTTATGTGCTGTGGAGTCAGTTCCGACTCATAGCGACCCTGTGCAGGGTTTCAGAGGCTGGTAATTTTTACGGGAGCAGAAAGCCTCATCTTTCTCCCGCAGAACAGCTAGTAGTTTCGAACTGCTAACCTCGCAGTTCGCAGCCCGATTCGTAACCACTACAAAAGGTAGTTACTTCTAAGTGGGTTCAAATTGCCAACCTTTTGGTTAGTAGTCAAGTGCTTAATCATTAGTGCCACCCAGGGACTCCACTGGACCATATAAAAGGCTGTAAAATTAAAGGAAATTCCCTTGATCCCCTAAGAATATGGGGATGGGGAAAGGGACTGAACACCCATTTTGCTTTAAAATGTGTGCTCCCCCATTTCTCTTGAATAACACAAAATACTAGTCTGCTCTTTTCCAAGGACCTTGCATGTGATATTGCATTAATTCCTGATCACAACGCTCTGTGGAGAGACAATAATTATCTCAATTTTACAGATGGGGAAATGCAGACACTGTGCTTCGAGGGCTGGCTCAAGGCCCTAGTGCTAAGATGAGAGAGAGCCAGGCCTGGACCTAGGCAGTCGGAGCCCACCCTCTATAAACAGCCATTTCTAGTCCTCATGTGGCGCTAAAAAATAATGCGCTGGACCACAAAGTCATTTGAACTGCAAGGTCAGCGGTTCAAACTCACCAGCTGCTCCTCGGAAACCCTATACCGGGTCACTAAGAGTCAGAACAGGTGCAACAGCACTTAACAACAACAAAAAACAGGTGCCAACCACTGTGCTGAGTATTTTACAGCTATTCAGTCAATCAACCTTCACAGCAGCCCTTTAAATAGATGTATCATCTCCATAAAAAATTTAAATATGTGCAGTATGAAATCAACTAAATCAGTCATTTGAATGCCTTCAAGTCTGAGGAGACGCATAACAGATCATTAACCTGGTTCTCCTCAGGTAGTAGGGTTACAGGCTGCCTTTATTTTTTTAATCTGTTAATCTGTTTCTGTTCTTGTCATAATTTCCTCAAGGCACACAGTCATTTTGCAATCTGAAAAAAAAAAAGGTTTCATTTCATTTCTAGTTGACACATATTTGGGTATGACTAATAGCCAAAGTGAAAATGTACAAGGTAGTTCTCAAACATAGCAGGTAGAAAACCCACTGAACCAGGGATGGCAAATGAAGGAACTCAGAAATCTGGAGATATCAGGGTGTTACCTGGGTAAATAGTGTTGGTGGTGTGTTGTGGAGTTAGTTCCGACTCACAGCGACCCTATACAGGGTTTCCAAGGCTATAAATCTTCACAGGAGCAGAAAGCCTCATCTTTCTCCTGCAGAACAGCTGGTAGTTTCGAACTGCTGACCTTGAGGTTAGCAGTCCAATCCGTAACCACTACGGTACCAGAGTAGCTAATAAACTCGCCACAGAGTTATTAAAGTACATAGCTCTAAACATCTAAAAGCATGTCACCTGACTTGGCTGAAGTCAATACAACATAACTTTACTTAACATGACACAGAAGGATGGAAATCACATTTGCCAATATCATCCCAAACCAAGCACAAGAAGCCTTACTATGGAATCCATGTGACCCCACATGGGGCTTTACTTCAAAGGGAAGGGGTGTCAGTGAGAAGGAGGTAGCCTTACGCACAGATGGCCTTTCCTAGGTATCTAATTCATCCATCTGCAGAATACAAACGAGATTTAACATTACTAAGCTATGCATGCAATCACCGTTGTTGTTGTGTGTTGTTAAGTGCCATCGAGTCGGTTCTGACCCATAGCTACCCTGAATAGGGTTTCCAAGGAGCGGCTGGTGAGCCTGAATTGCCATCCTTGCAGTTCAGATGGCTTTGCAGTCTGGCGCATTAACCCACAGTGTCACACATGACCCTGCAATTCCACTCCTAGGTAAAGATGCAATTTGAAAACAAGGGTGCCAACTGAGACTTGTACACCAACGTTCAATGCAGCACTATTCACTATGGCCTAAAGGTGGGAACAACCCAAGTGTCCATCAACAGATGAATGGTTATACAAAAGGTGGTCCATACATCCAAAGGAGTGTGACTCAACCATAAAGAGAAATAAAGCTCTGATACCTGCTATGGCATGAACGATTTTTTTTTTTTTTTAATGAGTCTAATAACTGAAAGGTTGGTGATTTGAACTCACCCAGCACCCTTCACAAAAGAAAGACCTGGTGAGCCTCTCCCATACAGATTACAGCCTAGAGAACACTATAAGACAGTTATACTCTGTGACCTGGTGAGCCTCTCCCATACAGATAACAGCATAGAGAACACTATAGGACAGTTATACTCTGTGACCTGGTGAGCTGCTCCCATACAGATTACAGCCTAGAGAACACTATAGGACAGTTATACTCTGTCACCTGGTGAGCCTCTCCCATACAGATTACAGCCTAGAGAACACTATAGGACAGTTATACT